>NW_026110787.1:2500-72914 GCF_024679095.1 Eriocheir sinensis
GTGGTTGTGGTGGTGGTGGTGGTTGTAGTGGTGGTTGTTGTTGTTGTGGTGGTGGTGGTGGTGTTTGTGGCGGTGGTGGTGGTGGTGGTGGTTGTGGTGGTGGTGGTGGTTGTGGTGGTGGTGGTGGTTGTGGTGGTGGTGGTGGTGGTTGTGGTGGTGGTGGTGGTTGTGGTGGTGGTGGTGGTTGTGGTGGTGGTGGTGGTGGTGGTGGTGGTGGTTGTGGTTGTGGTGGTGGTGGTTGTGGTGGTGGTGGTGGTTGTGATGGTGGTGGTGGTTTTGGTGGTGGTGGTGGTGGTGGTTGTGGTGGTGGTGGTGGTGGTGTTTTTGGTGGTGGTGGTTGTGGTTTTGGTGGTGGTGTTGGAGGTTGTGGTGTTTGTGGTGGTGGTTGTGGTGGTGGTGGTGGTGGTGGTTGTGGTGGTGGTGGTTGTGGTGGTGGTGGTCGTGGTGGTGCTCGTGGTTGTGGTGGTTGTGGTGGTGGTGATTGTGGTGGTTGTGGTGGTGGTGGTTGTGGTGGTGGTTGTGGTGGTTGTGGTGGTGGTGGTGGTGGTGTTTGTGGTGTTTGTGCTGGTTGTGGTGGTGGTTGTGGTTGTGGTGGTTGTGGTGGTGGTTGTGGTTGTGGTGGTGGTGGTGGTGGTGGTGGTTGTGGTGGTGGTGATTGTGGTGGTGGTGGTGGTTGTGGTGGTGGTTGTGGTGGTGGTGGTGGTGGTGATGTTTATGGCGGTGGTGGTTGTTGTGGTGGTGGTGGTAGTTGTGGTGGTGGTGGTTGTGGTGATGGTGGTGGTTGTGGTGGTGATTGTGGTTGTGGTGGTGGTGGTGGTGGTTGTGGTGGTGGTGGTGGTGGTTGTGGTGGTGGTTGTGGTTGTGGTGGTGGTGGTGGTGGTGGTGGTAGTTGTGGTGGTGATGATTGTGGTGGTGGTGGTGGCTGTGATGGTGGTTGTGGTGGTGGTGTTTATGTCGGTGGTGGTGGTGGTGGTGGTGTTTATGTCGGTGGTGGTGGTTGTGGTGGTGGTGGTGGTTGTGGTTGTGGTGATTGTGGTGGTGGTTGTGGTGGTGGTGGTGGTGGTGGTTGTGGTGGTGGTGGTTGTGGTGGTGGTGGTCGTGGTGGTGCTCGTGGTTGTGGTGGTTGTGGTGGTGGTGATTGTGGTGGTTGTGGTGGTGGTGGTTGTGGTGGTGGTTGTGGTGGTTGTGGTTGTGGTGGTTGTGGTGGTGGTGGTGGTGGTGTTTGTGGTGTTTGTGCTGGTTGTGGTGGTGGTGGTGGTGGTGGTGGTGGTGGTGGTGGTGGTGGTGGTGGTTGTTGTGGTGGTGGTGGTGGTTGTGGTGGTGGTGGTTGTGGTGATGGAGGTGATGATGGTTGTGATGGTGGTGGTGGTGGTGGTGGTTGTGGTGGTGGTGGTTGTGGTGGTGGAGGTGATGGTGGTTGTGATGGTGGTGGTGGTGGTGGTGGTTGTGATGGTGGTGGTGGTGATGGTTGTTGTAGTGGTGGTGGTTGTGGTGGTTGTGGTGGTGGTGGTTGTGGTGGTTGTGGTTGTGGTTGTGGTGGTGGTGTTTAAGGTTGTGGTGATTGTGGTGGGGGTGATTGTGGTGGTGGTGATAGTGGTGGTTGTGGTGGTGGTGGTTGTGGTGGTGTTGGTCGTGGTGGTGCTGGAGGTTGTGGTGGTTGTGGTTTTGGTGGTGGTGGTTGTGGTGGTGGTTGTGGTGGTTGTGGTTGTGGTGGTTGTGGTGGTGGTGGTGGTGGTGGTTTTGGTGGTGGTGGTGGTGGTGGTGGTGGTGGTGGTTGTGGTGGTGGTGGTGGTTGTGGTGGTGGTGGTGGTTGTGGTGGTGGTGGTTGTGGTGGTGGAGGTGATGGTGGTTGTGATGGTGGTGGTGGTGGTGGTGGTTGTGGTGGTGGTGGTTGTGGTGGTGGAGGTGATGGTGGTTGTGATGGTGGTGGTGGTGGTGGTGGTTGTGATGGTGGTGGTGGTGGTGGTGGTGGTGGTTGTGGTGGTGGTGGTTGTGGTGGTGGAGGTGATGGTGGTTGTGATGGTGGTGGTGGTGGTGGTGGTGGTTGTTATGGTGGTGGTGGTGGTGGTGGTTGTGGTGGTGGTTGTTGTCGTGGTGGTTTTGGTGGTAGTGGTGGTGGTGGTGGTTGTGGTGGTGGTGGTGGTTGTTGTGGTGGTGGTGGTTGTGGTGGTGGTGGTGGTGGTGGTTGTGGTGGTGGTTGTGGTGGTTTTGGTGGTGGTAGTTGTGGTGGTTGTGGTGGTGGTTGTGGTTGTAGTTGTTGTTGTTGTGGTGGTGGTGGTGTTTATGGTTGTGGTGGTAGTTGTGGTGTTGGTAGTTGTGGTGGTGGTTGTGGTGGTGGTTGTGGTCGTGGTTGTGGTGGTGGTAGCTGTGGTGGTGGTTGTGGTGGTGGTGGTTGTGGTGGTGGTGGTGGTTGTGGTGGTGGTTGTGGTGGTGGTGGTGGTGGTGGTAGTGGTGGTGGTGGTGGTGGTTTGTGGTGTGGAAACGCTATTGGCAGTGATTGTGTTTGGGAACAAAGGAAAAGAAAAATATGGTTGTTGTATATCCAGTAGAACATGTAGTAGTGGTGGTAGTAGTCGTAGTAGTAGTATGAAATGAAATGAAATGAAAATGAAAGGGGAGAAGACAACCCTCAAGAAATTAGGTCACTAAGGAATGAAATCTCCATAAACAGAGAAGAAAAACAGAGAGACACTCTGAGTGACCTAATGAGAGAACTCCCAGAAGACACAAGGAGGAGGACAGATAATGCACAGGCAGTGGGCGATTCAAACTGGCTAACCACACCTCCTATCAGGTCAAAAGACTTCAACTTAAAAAATATAAAAAAATCACTGATCCCATTGCCCTCAGGTATAGCTGGCCCGTGGATGGGCTCCCAAACATGTGTAACTGTGGCTCACCCTTCTACCAAAATCATGCCATGACATGCAAGAGAGGAGGTTTCGTCTGCATGAGACATGATGAAGTAAGAGACGTAATAGCTCAGATGCTGAAAGAAGTCTGCCACGACGTGACTGTGGAACCCATGCTGCTCCCTCTGCAAGGCGAACACCTCGCCAGACGCACCGCTAATGTTTCGAACGAAGCACGAGTGGATGTTAGCGCCAGAGTGTTTTGGACTCGTGGACAAAGGGCATATTTTGACATAAGGATCTTTGATCCCATGGCCCATTGCCACAGAGACCTGACCCTTAAATGCAGCCCACAGAAGAAACGAACAAGAGAAGAACAGAGCATTTGAAGAAAGAATACAGAATGTGGACCAGGGTTCCTTCACCCCGGTAGTATTCACGACGGCAGGGGGGATGGGACCAAGGGCGCAGAGCTTCTACGCAAGACTCGCCGAGACACTGGTGGATAAGAAACAGCAGCCAAGAAGCAGTGTGGTCGCCTGGATGATATGCAGGCTGTCCTTCTCCCTCCTGAGGTCGGCCTTGGTCTGCCTGAGAGGAACCAGGTCACCTGCAACCAAAACCACCCGCATTGCCGACCTGGACTTTGAGGCGACGGTGGTTGATAGTCGTATCAACCACAAGCTCTGTTAGCTTAAAAATAATATCTTTAGTATGGTTTAAATAAAGATGGTTGTCGGCCACAGTCATTGGCGGGGTGGGGCCAATGAATTGCTTTGTGAAAGGATATGAGATAAAATACCGCTCACAACGCAACTCTAATAGATGGAGGCCCGTTTTTTTGTGTGTGTGTAAAAAAAAAGTAGTAGTAGTAAAAGCTGTAGAAGTAGTAGTAGTAGTAGTAGTAGTAGTAATCGTAGAAGTAGTAGCATCAACAGCTGGAGAATACTAGTGTTCTGATCCGACTCAGTTACTCTACCGATCTTGGTATCATCTGCAAACTTACTGACATCATTACTGATTCCTGTATCTAAGTCATTGATATAAATAAAAAACAAAAGTGGACCTAATACCGAATCTTGTGGGACCCCACCCGTAACACATCCATAGTTGGTGGTCGTGCGTGGTGGTGGTGATGGTGGTGGTAATGGCACAATAGTCGCGTTTATGTACTCCTGATAAGGTACCGAGACCCTTCGTGTTAAGACGCACCTAGAAAGAGGGGTGGGAGCAAGCTTTTATGTAAAGGGTGGATGCTTCCGCGGGCAGGTAAATATACGTTCTGGCCTTCTTAATCTTCTCACTGCGGCGGTGATGAAACACGTGTCGTCAGTCGATCAGTCAAGTACCTATCCGCCTGCCTATCGCCTCTCATCACGTGTTCGGCAAAGGTACTAAATGAACGTTTTGGTGTTTTTGTGTCATTCCTGCCGCAGTAAGGAGGCGTGCATGGTTAGCTCAGTACTTCCCAGCCTGCCGCCTCTCATCACGTGCTCGGCCAAGGTACTAAATAAACGTTCTGGTCTTTTTGTGTCATTCCTACCGCAATAAGGATGCGTGCATGGTTAGTTCATATGAACATAAGAACATTAGAACATAAGAACGTAGGAGTCTGCAAGAGGCCGGTAGGCCTGTACAAGGCAGCTCCTCTGAACTTAAGCTCCCGTGTATCTAACCCCACCTAATATCGCTGTTCATGAATTTATCTAATCTATTTTTTAATATGACAATTGTATAGGCACTCACCACGTGACTGCTAAGGCTATTCCACTCATCCACAACCCTGTTAGTAAACCAATTTTTGCCTATGTCCCTGTTGAATCTGAATTTATCCAGTTTAAACCCATTACTTCGTGTCCTACCCGGTTCTCTTACCAACAAAACCTTATGAATATCTCCCTTATTAAAGCCCTTCATCCATTTATAAACCTCGATCATGTCTCCACGCACCCTTCGCCTTTCTAGAGAATGCAAGTTTAACTGTTTGAGTCTTTCCTCGTATGGCAAGTTTCTCAACCCCTGAATCATCTTAGTAATCCTCCTCAGCACCGATTCTAACATTTTGATATCCATTCTATAGTAAGGTGACCAGAACTGAACCGCATAGTCAAGATGAGGTCTAAATAGTGTTAAATATAGTTTGAGGAAGACTTCGGCGCTTCTGTTGCTTACGCTCCTTGAAATAAATCCCAGTACCCTATTTGCTCGATTTCTAGCTTGAATGCATTGTGCCCTTGGACGGAGATCAGAGTTCACTAAGACCCCTAAATCACTCTCGCACCCAGAGCTGCTTATGAGAGTGTCATTTAAGCAATAGTTGTGAGAGGGGTTGTTCCTACCTACACACAGAATACTACACTTACCTACATTGAACTCCATCTGCCATTTATCCCCTCAGTCATACAATCTGTTTAGTTCTCCCTGGAGAATACTAGTGTCCTGATCCGACTCAATTACTCTACCGATCTTGGTATCATCTGCAAACTTACTGACATCACTACTAAGTCCTGTATCTATGCCATTGATATAAATAATAAACAAAAGTGGACCTAATACCGAACCTTGTGGGACCCCACTCGTAACACATCCCCAGTCAGATCATTTACCATTGATTTGCACTCTTTGCTTCCTATTGCTAAGCCACTCCTTGACCCAGTTCAAAACTTTACCCTCTACTCCGTGAGCCTGTAATTTAAGCAACAGTCGTTGGTGAGGAACTTTGTCAAACGCTTTACTAAAATAAAGATAGATTACATCATAATTTTCATCTCTGTCTACCGCCTCAAATACTTTATTGTAGAAGGACAAGAGATTGGTGAGGCATGACCTACCTTTCGTGAACCCATGCTGCGAGTCGTTCAGTACCTCCCAGCCTGGCGCCTCTCATCACGTGTTCGGCCAAGGTACTAAATAAACGTTCTGGTCTTTTTGTGTCATTCCTGCCGCAGTAAGGATGCGTGCATGGATATTTCAGTACCTCCTAGCCTGGCGCCTCTCATCTCTTGCTCGGCCAAGGTATACTAAAGGAAGAAATAGAGACAGTACACACCGATTTTGATGTTATTACGTGAATACGAACCAGATAAAGAAAAAACGTACCAGAGTAAGACTTTCCATATCTTATTGTGCCTTCCCTTCAAAATCATACGTTTCCTCATCATACAGTGTTGTAGAAAGCCTCAATATTATCCATATTCACATATTTTCTTGACAGCACCTCCTACCTCAAAATACACACCAAGCCTATTTGGAAAAGAGCCACCAGTACCTAATATCATTTACCAAAACCGCGGGAATACCTGGGATTTCTTATTTGCGAGTCTCAGGCGGGCTTCACGTGCTAGGCCAAGGCGCTAGAACACACTTTTACCCCGTGAGTCCCAGGTTAGCTAATGCCGTAAGCGGGGGCGTGTTCTGCCGGTCAGCACGGTACCTCCCTGCATGTCACCGCTCATCTCGTGCTCGGTTAGCTGATGCCCTGAGCGTCCGCCGCGTTCAGTCGGTCAGTTCAGTACCTTCCTGCATGTCGCCTTTCATCTCGCGCTCAACCAAGGCACCAGAACACACTTTTACCCCGTGAGTCCCTGGTTAGCTAATGCCCTGAGCGTCCGCCGCGTTCAGTCGGTCAGTTCATTACCTCCCTTCATGTCGCCTTTCATCTCGTGCTCAACCAAGGCACCAGAACACACTTTTATCCCGTGAGTCCCAGGTTAGCCAATGCCCTGAGCGTCGGCCGTGTTCAGTCGGTCAGTCCAGTCCTCCCTTCATGTCGCCGCTCATCTCGTGCTCAACCAAGGCACTAGAACACACTTCTCCCGCGCTAGTCCCGCGCTGGGTAACGGCGGCCGCGGCGCTGTAAAACCCTGGCGATAAAGCGGCGCACGGGTTAAGCCCCAAATACACTGCCGAATTTTGTCTCACGAATGTGCGCGAATATGCAAGTTATCCTGTGTCGCGAACAGGTTCGGCATCTTTCTTGCCTGTTCTTGGCCGTTCGGGGACATGTCTGCGTCCACCACGCGACTTTTGACAGTTGGTCACGACCGCCACGAAAGTTTCATGTTGCATGAAAAATTCGCGGCCATTCGCCGAATGTGCACGAATGCAAAATGGACGCCGAATCGTCGCCGAAATGTCGCCGACATGTCGCAGACAATTTGGCGTTCGATTCGCGATGTTCGAAAATTGTCGCCGAATTTTGACCGTTGAAATTTAAATTTTATTGGCAAATTTGTCGCCGATATGTCGCCGACGATTCGGGGACATGTCTCCGACATGTCGCCGAATGGCCAAGACTATTCGGGGACATGTCCCCGAATATTCGGCGAATTAATCACGACACGGCAAACGGGTCGCGGTGGGAGGTGTACACGGGGGTCTATCTATCTATCTATCTATCTATCTATCTATCTATTTATGTATTCTCTCTCTCTCTCTCTCTCTCTCTCTCTCTCTCTCTCTCTCTCTCTCTCTCTCTCTCTCTCTCTCTCTCTCTCTCTCTCTCTCTCTCTCTCTCTAAATAAATAAATAAATAAATAAATAAATAAATAAATAAATAAATAAATAAATAAATAAATAAATAAATAAACAAATAAATAAATAAATCTCTCTCTCTCTCTCTCTCTCTCTCTCTCTCTCTCTCTCTCTCTCTCTCTCTCTCTCTCTCTCTCTCTCTCTCTCTCTCTCTCTATATATATATATATATATATATATATATATATATATTGAATAAAATAATACTATAATAATAAATAGTAAACAAGAAAATATGAAAAACAAGAAGAATCTGATTATAAAAATTAGGTATGGAACTAACATTTTCATTTATTTCATAATTAATTTATTATTTATTACTTTATTTGTTTCTTAATATCATTATTCTGTCATTATTTAGCCTTTGTTTCATTTTCAGTTATTTAGATTTATATATTTTTTTCAGTTACTGGTTTGTTTACTAATATTACGTAAACATTCATTTATTCTAAAATATTTGTAGGAGAGCAAAACAAAAACAAGTCACATTTATACATTTTATTACACATACTATCATACATGTTACCACACAAATTACCACACATATTACCACACATGGTATTTACTCGCCCACAATTCTGTCCTTCCAGGTCACTGCTCCCCGGGTGTTGTAGTAGTCCATGAGGTAGGCGCGGATTCCCGAGCTTTTATATGCCACATGGACATCAGATGATCAGCTGTCAGAAATATTGGCACCGTCAGAGATTTGTCCCCGACAAGTCGCCGACACTTCGGGGACATGCGAAGACAATTCGGAGACTTGTCGCCAGTTATTCCGCGACAACAAAAAAGTAAAAATTTCAGATTTTGAGCTCGGCGACAAGGACACCGAAAAGTCGGCGACATGTCTCCGAACTGTCCCCGAATTGTCTTGAGAATTCGCCGACATGTCGCCGACATGTCGCCGAATGGTCACGAACTGTAAGAATCTTGGTCATGTCGGCGAACCGGTCGCCGAATTTTTTCACGAACTGATTCGGTGTCAAGTTCGTGGCCAAAATTCGGCAGTGTATTTGGAGCTTTAGCACACCGTTCCCTATCTTGCCGCCCCGCGCTGATAGCAACTCATAAAGGAAGGCGCGGGGGAACGTCCTCGTAAACTGCGGCATATGAGGCAGACACGCACAATAAAACGCGGTAATAGAAGTAATATGAAAGTGTGAACGAGATTCGAGAAAAGAAAAAGAGAACACACAGAATTCTGCAATTGAACACATGGGCGAGAGTGGCACTGACGATCCCCCTCTCCCACCCCTCAAGGCACATAGGCACTCATGCAGGCACCTCTTGAGCATAATGTGTGTGTGTGTGTGTGTGTGTGTGTGTGTGTGTGTGTGTGTGTGTGTGTGTGTGTGTGTGTGTGTGTGTGTGTGTGTGTGTGTGGTGTGCAGGGCCGACAACGCTGGGTTAGGTAGAGTTAGGCAGAAGTTTCCGAGAAGGCGCTGCTGGTGATAATTTATGCCCGACTCCATCTCTCATAGCTACGTCCTCCTTGTGTTCCATCCTCCTTCCAATGGTGGTGTTGTGATGCCTCTGTGTTGCTGTTACGGAAGATCTGGTGTTGTTTTTCCTCCCTGCGGTGTTGTGTTGCATCTGTGCTTCTTTGTTACTATTAAGAAGGACCTGTTGTTCTGACTGTCTTGTGTTGCTAAGGAAGATAATTTATGTTGTTCTCCTTCCTGCGGTGTTGTCTCATTTGTGTTTCTGTGTTGCTATTAACGAAGACCTGTTGTCCCGGCGGTATTGTGTGGCTAAAGAAAGATAATTTAGGTTGTCTTGCCGGCGGTGTTGTGCTCTTTTACTTCTTGTTCTTGCTGTTAGGAATGCGAAATTTTGGTCTTCCAAAAAAAAAAAAGCGGAAGGAAATGACAGAAGAGCAGAACAGAAGCAAGGGACGGAATGAAGGGAATGTGTGTGTGGAGGAGGAGGCAACAGAGGAAGGGGAGGAACTATTAAAAAGGACAGAAAATGATGTTTGTACTACGGTGGTCAGGAGGAGGAGACAGCTGATAACCCTAGCTGCCTGGCCGAGCATCACCTTTTCTCTTCCTTACCTTTGATCTGAAGGAGGAGGAGAAGGAGGAAGAGAGGAGGAAAAGGAGGAGGAAGAGGAGGAGAGGGAAGGGGAGGAGAAAGGAGACGGAGATACATTTCTGACGTACTTTTGTTATGTGTGTGACCGAGTGTGAGGAGGAGGAAAAGAAGAAGAAGAAAAAGAAATAGAAGAAGAAAAAAAAGAAGAAGAAGAAGAAGAGGAATGGAGGGGCAAGATTGGTTATGATTTCCTCTGATCCTCCTTGTTTTACACACACACACACACACACACACACACACACACACACACATACACACACAAACACACACACACACACACACACACACACACACACACACACACACACACACACACACACACACACACACACACACACACACACACACACACACACACACAGTTGTAGTAGTTGAGAGAGAGAGAGAGAGAGAGAGAGAGAGAGAGAGAGAGAGAGAGAGAGAGAGAGAGAGAGAGAGAGAGAGAGAGAGAGAGAGAGAGAGAGAGAGCATGACCGTTGAGTCATTAAAGTAAAATTATCGTTTGTCGGGGCCAGTCCGTCAGCCAATCAGTATTAGTCAGTCAGTCATCAGTCAGTAAAATCAGTCAGCTTGTCAGGTAGTCAATCACTTAATCAGTCAGTTAGTCGATTAGTCGGCCAGTTAGTCCGTCAGTTAGTTGATAAGTCATTTTGTCAAGCAGTCAGTGTGTCAGCGAGTCAGTCATTCAGTCAATAGGAGAGTGAGTGAATCAGTCATTCAGACACCCAGTCAGTCAGTCCCCCGCGCTGTGATGACAAATTAAAACAGTGTATCATTGAAGTGCCCCGCCGCGGTGACTGCTTGACCTAGCTGATCGTGAAGGATTGCTCTCCCGCGGCGACGAGTAAACACAGCAAGACCACGCGACGGAGACCCGGCAAGACGAGGGGGAAGGCGAAGATAATGATGAGGAAAAAGAAGAAGATGTAAAAAAGATGATGGCGAACAAGAATAAGAAGATAAAAAAATAGAAACAGAAGAAGAAGAAAAAGATGAAGGTTAAGAAACGAAGAAAATGATAATAATAATAAGGATGATGATTAGGAGGAGGAGAAGGAGGAACACGGCGGGCGGTTGGATAGGTGGGGTGGAGGGATTTAAAGGTTGGGTTGAGTGGGTTGGGAGCATGTTGGAGTGGATATGGGTGTGCGTAGGTGGACAGGGGTGGGTGAGGTGCTGTGAGGGTGGATGCATTGGAGAGGGCATTTTGGGTGAGCAGGGGTGTGGAGACGGGCATTTTGATGAGTAGTGGTTGGACGGTGGTTAGGTGGGTGGGGTGGAGGTAAGCTGGGTGGGTACGCCAGATGGGTGGATTGGGGTGAGGTTGGGTGGGGTCAATAATCATTTCGGGGTGGGCGGGGGGTGGGCGGGGTGGGGTGCTGTGGGGTGAGCCTGTGTGCGTTGTTCCTCTACCACAGCGTCTCTTTGTCCTGTCCACAGGTTGGCGTCGTGACGCAGAGCACAGGCTGGTGTGTGGGGGACGGGGCGGCGCAGGGTAAGGGAAGGGCTGCTCCACACAAGGTCCACACACTCCTCCACCCATCTAGCCACCCATGTCCCTCCTCCCTACATCTTTCCACCTCTCTCCCTTCTTCCGTTTTTTTTATTATTTACGTGTTGTCCCCCATGCATTCATCCACGTCCACCTCCCTCCACCCTTCTTTCTTTTATATTTCATGTCATCTCTTCGCCCTGCTCTATCCACATCGTCTGTCCCCCTCCTTCCATGCGTCCAGCTCTCCTTCCTTCCCCTCGCCCATACAAGTCACTCTTGTCACCCACTCCCACACTGTCTCTCTCCCTCCGTCCGTGAAGGCAGTCGGGGGCGAGGCCATCTCGGGGGTGACACGCGGCGGGCGGCGTGTGTGTGTGTGTGTGTGTGTGTGTGGGTGTGTGTGTGTGGAGGGTGGGGCGGGGGAGCAGAGTAGCATGTTAGGGCTACTACATATATTATTTTTCAAATTTTTCCCTTGTGATCTTTCTCACAATAATAAAAAGAGTATAACTTTCCAAACGCGACAACATTGGTAAGAGAGGATGCAGTACTGGGTAAACGTTTGCTTTGAATAGATAAACGTTTGCTGTGACTGGGTAAACGTTCGCGGTAATATTCATATGTAACGTTTCTATTTATCAAATTTGCCTTTGAGCTGCATCCCCGCTTTGCTATAAAAAAAAATGTTATCTTGTCCTTCCTCTGTCCCTTACCAGCGAATGTACGTGGTGAGGAGGACTGGAGGTGGAGGTGGAGGTGGATTCTTTCTTGATCTTCCTTGGGGATTGGAGATGGAGTGGAGTGGAAATGAAGTGGAAGGGTCGCCGCCGTCCGTCAGAGGCGCTAATGACACTGTAAACAACCTCTACCTTACCTCCTCCTCCTCCTCCTCCTCCTCTCCATCCCCTCATCTCCTTGAACTGACGGTTACCTCGTTTACCTCCTCCTCCTCCTCCTCCTCTCCATCCCCTCATCTCCTTGAACTGACGGTTACCTCGTTTACCTCCTCCTCCTCCTCCTCCTCCTCCTCCTCCTCTCCATCCCCTCATCTCCTTGAACTGACGGTTACCTCGTTTACCTCCTCCTCCTCCTCCTCCTCCTCCCCCTCTCCATCCCCTCATCTCCTTGAACTGACGGTTACCTCGTTTACCTCTTCCTCCTTTTCCTCCTCCTCTCCATCCCCTCATCTCCTTGAACTGACGGTTACCTCGTTTACCTCCTCCTCCTCCTCCTCCTCCTCCTCTCCATCCCCTCATCTCCTTGAACTGACGGTTACCTCGTTTACCTCCTCCTCCTTTTCCTCCTCCTCCTCTCCATCCCCTCATCTCCTTGAACTGACGGTTACCTCGTTTACCTCCTCCTCCTTTTCCTCCTCCTCCTCTCCATCCCCTCATCTCCTTGAACTGACGGTTACCTCGTTTACCTCCTCCTCCTCCTCCTCTTCCTCCTCTTTAGTTTCCTATTCCGCCTTGTTTTTTTTCCCGTAATGGAGGAGGAGGAAGCTGATAGTATCTAATTTTCTTTCTGATCTTATCTCCATTTTTTTCACATTATTTAATCAAGTTTATATTATTGAGTGTGTACGAGAGAGAGAGAGAGAGAGAGAGAGAGAGAGAGAGAGAGAGAGAGAGAGAGAGTGTTGCTCTCTCTAATCTTTACTTTAGTTTTTTAGTCTTTTTCTAAACACATGTTTGGTATAAGATTGTGCTACATGGTGTGGGAGAGCGTTCCATAGCCTGGGGCCTTGGACTGGGAGCGAACGTGTCCCGCAGTGTGTGTTGGTGTGGGTAACATGTAGGTTGCAGCAACACCAAAAATGGTCTTCTTGTCCATTTTGAGCCAGTTCAGTTGTGTAATAAAAGAGGTGGCGTGGTCACACCTCCTCGCTCCCCCAATTCATATCTTTGCCGCAAAGTTCTGTAGTTATTTGTAGTGCCGTACACTGGTAGACAATAATTAATGATATTTAGAGGAAGGGAATTCCTTTTGTATGTATTATATTATCAAATTTATATTTAATTATGGTTGTAAATAGTAGAGTTGCAATGTCTTTCTTGTGGATTTCGTTTATATGTATGTTAAACGTCAAGTGGGAGTCCATATAAACGCCAAGATTCTTGATATATTTGCTAGGAGTGATGGGAGTGCTGCCAAAGATGAGAGTGGTGTTTTGGGGAATTTGTTCAATGCTTGACCACGTCCACACTGTGTTTTATTAGTATTCAGCAATAGACCGTTTTTATTATAGTACTCCCTGGCCAGTGTGAAGGTCTCTTGTGCCGCCATGATGGGGTCAGGCAGCGTATTATTTGTGTCAGTGTTCTCGGGCTGGGTGTCGTCTGCGTACTGTACCATCGCGCGTCTATGCATCGTTTCAGCGAGGTCTTTGACAAAAATGATGAAAGAATTGCCCCTAATATTGATCCCTGCGGAACTCCGTATTGTATTGGTGCAGTCGTAGACGTGGTACTATTGACTTTCACTTTTTTACCTTGAGCAGTTTATATTAAGATATCGTGTTTTATGCTACTGAAGGCTTTTGATAGGTCGCACAATGTTATAAGCAATAGTTTCTTCTCATCCATATTTCTGCATGTTATTTGTAACCGTGGTAAGGGCGGTCTCTGTTGAAAGTTTAGGTCTGAAGCCGTGTTGAGTGTTAGAGAGAAGCTTCTTGGACTCTAGGAAGGTGGTCATCTGTTGGACTACAGTTTTCTCTAATATCTCTGAGAGAATGGGTAACAGTGATATTGGGCGATAATTGTTTACGTTCCCCCAGCCTCTGTTTTTATAGATAGGTATGACGGTCGCGTGTTTCCACATGGTAGGGAATTTTCCAGTAACAATCGATGTGTTGATGATTGTAGTAATGTATGTGATCGTAACGGGTAGGGAATCTTGGATGTACCGAAGTGTAATCCCATCTGAACCGGCTGAGTTAGTGTTCTTTAGGTTTTTAATAGTTAATATGACTGTGTTCATGTCTGCTGGGCCGGCCCTGAAAAGATGAGTGTGGTTTACATCTTGTTGGGGTATAATACGGTTTTGATTTGTTATATTGAGATTGTTTTGCATTGTTAGGAAGGCGCGTTCCCCCACGTTAACAAACAGAACAGTGGATTTATCCGGCATTTCACGTTCGTTTTGAAGTTATTGTTATTAGTTTCTTTTTTGCTGGGTTGATGTCTTGTATTATTTTCCATGTGGCCGCTGAATTGCCTCTACCGTCGTAGATTTTTCTCAGTAATATGATTGTTCAGCTTTACGCAGCAGTGACTTTACTATATTGCGTCGGTGTTTATATAGCTCTAGTAACTCAGCATTATTACGATTTTGTCTCAGGCGCGCTTGAAGGGTGTTTCGTGTTGACTTAGCTGAGCGAATTTCGTCGTTTATCCAGGGGTCAAAAGGCTTATTTATTTCTTTGGTGAAAAAGGCGCATTGTTCCAGGCAGTTTGAGAGTACAGACGTGAGGGAGTGTACCTGGATGTCTACGTTGTCTGTAGAGGAAATTTCCTTTAGAGCGGGAGCAGCGCCTATTAAGCCATCACAGGACAGCTCTTTGCTGTGAGCCCCGAGATGACGAAAAGTTCTCATTCCCGGCTTGCGTTTAGGTTTGGTAATTTTAACCGTTGCTGTTATATGGTCACGGTCTGCTATAGTGTTAGGTATTATGTCTTTGTGTATTATTGCGTCATGTTTGTTAGTAACAATGATGTCTAGAAGTGTGGCTGACAGAGGGGTGACACGGGTGTCAATAATCTGGTGTAATTTATTTATACATATTATGGTACCGAGTTTGTTGCTGGTAGGTATATAGTAAAGCATCATTTAAGGCACCGAGCATATAAAACTTTTGCTCTTCAGGCACATAATCTCAAGGTCTCGTGTATATATTCAAAGGTTTGTTGAGACGCTGAGGGTAATTTTCTACAATGTACACTGATCCAGATGTCTTCAGTACCATTAGGCCTAGCAAGGTCACGCCTAATCAGAGAGAGAGAGAGAGAGAGAGAGAGAGAGAGAGAGAGAGATGAGTGTGTGTGGGTGTTGAAAGGTGGGGGAGTAGATAGATAGATAGATGTTGGTAATGACAACAATATCAACTAACTAAAGCATTACGAAAGCATTATATCTATAAAAAAAAAAAATGGTCTCTCTCTCTCTCTCTCTCTCTCTCTCTCTCTCTCTCTCTCTCTCTCTCTCTCTCTCTCAATAAACAATGAGGGAAATCAGACGCAAAGAGGGAAACGCATGCCGCGTCAGAACACTCGGCCGGCTCCTGCCATCCCAGACTCGACAAATGCAGCCTTTGCGCCGTCACGGTGTTTACGATTAATTTAATATTCCCGTCTGGAGTTGCTCTGCGTTGTCTGGAGTTCTCGCCCTCCCCTGCCTCAGCGGTGCTTGGGAGCGTCGGGGAGCCCAAGGCCTCTCTGGCGAGCGCCACAGGGCTCAGGGGTTCCGGCAGGGTGTCTCGGCTCCCTCGGGGCGTCCATGGCGGTACCGGAGATCCCGAGTGTCCAGGGGCGTGGGGAGGGGAGTGCGTTTGGTGCTGTGTGTTGGTATGGGCGGGTCTTTTCTGGGGTGAAGGAGACTCATTCGTATCAGCACACAGCACCAAGGAAGGGCGATTTCTGAACAACTCCACCAAAGGGATATTACAGGTGAAAAACACCGAAAATAAGGAGAATACACTAAAGCAACATCAGAAATAGGATAACACTGGAACGGAATTCCAGGAAATAGATATGACGGTAGCACGCCATGAGAAAAATGAAAAAAATAAAACGAAAACACACCCAAATTCAGCATGAAGGCCCTTGGTGCCGTGTATTGGTGCGGGAGAGCCTTCACTGGGGTGATGGAGACTCGGCTGTAGCAAGATACGGCACCAGGTGGAGGCGATGTAGATACTCTACACAACACTGTCACACGACACATGAAGAAAAACAACATTGGAGACAGGATAATGCAGAAAAGGAATACCAGGAAAAAAAAAATCAGATACAAAACACAACATTAACAAAATAACAACTAGGATTTAGGACTTTGGTGTGGCATGCTGGTACGGGTAAGCCTTCTCTGGGGTGAAGGAGACTCAGCTGTAGCAGGATACCGCATTAAGGAAAGGCGATGTAGATACCCTACACCACACTGTCACGCGGGAAATAAAGAAAAATAACACCGGAGACGGAATAATACGGAAGAAAAGGAAAAGGATCACATAGAAACACAACATCAATAAAGGGAAAACAACAACAAGGGGACTCGTCTTTTAGTTTGAGGAACATAACAGGATTTAAGTTTAAGCAACAACAAAGGATTTAAGTTTAAGGAACAATAAAGGATTTAAGGATCAAAAAAATATTTCAGTTCAAGGAACAAAAAAGGATTTCAATTAAAGGAACAAAAAAGGATTTAAGTTTACGGAGCAAAAAGGATTGAAGGGATGATAGAGGATTTAACTTTACGAAGTAAAAAAGGATTTAAGTTTACGGAGCAAAAAAAAGATCAAAAAAGGACTTAAGTTTACGGAACAAAAAAGGATTTAAGGAACGAAAGATGATTTATCTTTACGAAGTAAAAAAGGATTTAAGTGTACGGAACAAAAAAGGAGTTAAGGAACGAAAGATGATTTAAGTTTAAGGAACAAAAGTTAAAGAACAAAAAAAGGATTTAAGCTTACGGAGCAATAAAGGATTTAAGGAACGAAAGAGGATTTAAGTTTGAGGAACAAAAAAAGATTTAAGTTTAAGGAACAAAAAAGGATTTAAGTTTACGGAGCAAAAAAGGATTTAAGGAACGAAAGAGGATTTAAGCTTAAGGAACAAAGAAAGTATTTAAGTTCAAGGAACAAAATAGGATTTAATTTTAAGTAACAAAATAAAGGCTTTAAGTTTAAGGAACAGAAAAAAGATTTAAGTTTACGGAGCAAAACATGATTTAAGGAACAAAAAAGGATTCAAGTCTACGGAGCAAAAAATGATTTATGAAACGAAAGAGGATTTAAGTTTAAGGAACAAAATAAAGGATTTAAGGAACAAAAAGGATTTAAGTTTAAGGAACAAAATAAAGGATTTAAAGAACAAAAAGGATTTAAGTTTAAGGAATAAAAAGGATTTAAGATTAAGGAACAAAAAGGATTTAAGATTAAGGAACAAAACGGATTTAAGTTTAAGGAGCAAAAAGGATTTAAGTTTAAGGAACAAAAAAAAGATTTAAAAAGTCGTGGAAATGAGTGAAGTAATAAAGATAAGAGAGAAGAGGAGATGGGAAAAAGGTTCAGAAGAGGAGGAATTGATCAAGAGGAGGAGGGGAAGAAGGAAGATCAAAGGAAGGAGAGGGGAGAAATATGATAAAGAATAGAAAAGCTGTGGAAGTGGTGTCTTGATAACTCCTCTAACCTCTTTTTCATCGATTTCTGCAACATTCGCGGTCCTCGTTCTAATTTTCATTCTGTGGAACACCGTCTCTCCTCCTCTAAACCTCACCTTCTCTTCCTCACCGAAACACAGGTTTCTGAGCCTTTTGACAACAATCTCTACTCTGTTCCCTCCTACTATCTCTATCCTAAATTTCAATCCAAAGCTGGATGTTGCGTCTACGTGGGCAACGACATCACTTGCTCTCGTGCCCACGACCTTGACTCTTCTGAATTTTCCACCATCTGGCTAAGACTTCATTGTTATTCTATTACTAAATACATATGTGCTGTTTATCTCTCACCTAACTCTACTAACTATGTAAAATTCTTTGACTATTTGAATTCTAAAGTGGAGCACATCTTGACCCACTCTCCCTTCGCTGAAATTTTCATCTTGGGAGATTTCAATGTTCACCACCAGCTTTGGCTTTCATCCTCTTTCACTGACCAACCTAGTGAACAAGCCTACAATTTTGCCCTCCTCAACGACCTGGAGCAGTTGGTTCAGCACTCTACACGTATTCCCGACCGTCTTGGAGACCGACCCATCATACTAGACCTCTTCCTTACCTCTAACCTTTCTGCTTACTCTGTTAAACTGTTTTCTCCGCTGGGCTCCTCCGATCACGACCTTATTTCGGTATCCTGTCCTGTCGCTTCTGTACATCCTCTTGACCCACCGAAGAGGCGATGCTTTTGTTTTGTTTCAGCTCGGTGGGACGACCTGAGGGTGTACTTTTCCGATTTCCCGTGGAATGATTACTGCTTCCAGGAGAGAGACCCCTCTGTGTGTGCCCAGCGCATCACAGAGGTGATTGTCTCTGGAATGGAGGCATACATTCCACGTCCACTTACTTCCATGTACTCACGCTAAAAAGCCTTGGTTTAATCACGCTTGTTGTCGTGCTGTCAAACATAGACAGGCAGCTCACAAAAGATACCAGAGCTTTTGAACTCCCGCTAACCATGATCTTTACATTTCTGCCCAGAATCGTGCCAAATCTATTCTCCGACTTACCAAAAACGCCTTTATTGATAGAAAATGCCAAAACTTTGTTTTTTTTTTCTTCTAATTCTTCCCGGGACTTCTGGCATCTAGCCAAAAACATCTCCTCCAACTTCACTTCTTCCTTTTTCCCTCCTCTCCTTAGTCCTGACAGCAGCACTGCCGCCTCATCTATCTCTAAGGCTGAACTCTTCTCTCTAACCGTCTCTAAAAACTCCACTCTTAGTCTGGTGGAATTACACTTAACCATGCAATGCAACATATACAATGTGTTATGGCATTTTATGATGTATTAGGGTCTACTGATCATAAATCAGCCATATGCCAAGCTGGCTTGCTTGAGGATTTTTTTTATTGATAAAAATCCAAGTTAGCTGCTGTCAATTACCAATTTGTAGCTTATCATCATAACTTTTTTTTTAATATTCTACCTAGGAATGTAATTTTGGTGGCTAATTATAGGTTTTGGGGGTCAATGAAATCATTGGAAGGGTTATTTTTTAATTCATGAACTAATTTTCATGTAAAAGTCATAATCCCATGACCATTCTTGTATTTACATGGTGTCGTGCAAACACACATTTATACAACAAGCAGTGATTCCTATCAAATTCTTCACCACTGGTATTTTACCCGCAATACAAAAGCATTAACAATTATAGTCAATCTCAAAATCATCTACATCGACGGCAGTGACAGTGTTGGAATTTTTGCAGAGTCCGCAACATGACATTTACAGAATACTGAACAAGAAAGATGGGCAGTTAAACAACTGCACCTAGCAGTAGAACATGAAGAACATGCACATTTGATCATTTTCAGTACATGCAAAGGTGCTGGTGATACATCTAAAGGCATGACAACAAGAGTACACATTTGTGCATCGATGTCCATGGTCCACCCGTAGTGAGCAGGGTTGAGCTGTGGAGGGTCCTTATCCATGTAAGACCTCCAAATGGCAGTTTGAAGATGTGCCCTGAATACGTGTTTTTCGAAGCATTCAGAGGTAGGTGGAAGAGTTCGTAGTTCAGGTGCCGCATTCATCTTGTGGTTTCCCATCTTGAAGGTCCAGACTTTGTTCCTGAGAGCTGTCATGCTTGTTTCTTGAGGAAACCCATAACAAGCAGCAATGATCTTTGTCGCTTCAATGACCACATGATCGATGGGTTCCTCAACGCAACCCAGTTTCCTCAAGGTAAGTCCAGATTTGAGGTCTTTCACTGCTGTAGCTTTTCCATTCCAGAACATGTACGACACAGTGCCACAACCGGTAACGCAGTGAACAGGCAATAGATCCTGAAGGATGTCGACATGCTTTTCGACAGTGGCCAGTTAGCATAGGATATTGAGAGACTTGTCCCACACATCACTAATTCACAAGTGAGATGGTTTTCATGATATGCATGAAGCAGCAAAACAAAAATGTCTGTGTCACCTGCCAAGACAGTGATTCGAGTCTTTCCAGGAGTAGGTAGGAAGACACCTACCGAACGGGCGCAAGCCACTCCAGTGAGGTATATATGGGAGGTGAGAAGGGAGCTGAAGCCCTCCAAAGACCCTTCCCATGTCCTCACTAACCGTTTCCCTATTGTCTCATCAACACCGGAGTGTAGCTCAGCATGCTCTCTAAAGACAGACCCTCTCTCTATCCACACCACACTACATTCACACAACATACACACCTTTTCCCAAAATTTAAATTTCAAAATGGCACACCTACTGCATGCCTCGGAGTCCCCGCCTGGGGGGGGGCACAAATTCCCCCTGGGAGGACTCCCCTTCTGGCTGCCGACCCGAGAGGCGCCTTGATAACTCCTCGAACCTCTTTCTTCTCAATTTCTGCAACATTCGCGGTCTTCGCTCTAATTTTCATTCTGTGGAACACCATCTCTCTTCCTCTAAACTTCACCTTCTCTTTCTCACCGAAACACAGGTTTCTGAGGCTACTGACAGCAATCTCTACTCTGTTCCCTCCTATTATCTCTATCCTAAATTTCATTCCAAAGCTGGATGTTGCGCCTACGTGCGCAACGACATCACTTGCTCTCGTGCCCACAACCTTGATTCTTCAGAATTTTCCACCATCTGGCTAAGACTTCATTGTCATTCTATTACTAAATACATGTGTGCTGTTTACCTCTCACCTAACTCAACTATCTATGTAAAATTCTTTGACTATTTGAACTCTAAAGTGGAGCACATCTAGACCCACTCTCCCTTCGCTGAAATCTCCATCCTAGGAGATTTCAACGTCCTACCAGCTTTGGCTTTCATCTTCTTTCACTGACCAGCCTGGTGAACAAGCCTACAACTTTGCTATCCTCAACGACCTAGAGCACTTGGTCCAGCACCATACACGTATTCCCGACCGTCTTGGAGACAGGCCCAACATTCTATACCTCTTCCTTACTTCAAACCCTTCTGCTTATTCTGTCAAACTGTTCCCTCCCTTTGGCTCCTCCGATCACAATCTTATTTCTGTATCCTGTCCTATCGTTCCTGTACACCCTCTGGACCCGCCGAAGAGGCGATGCTTCTGGCATTTTGTTTCACCTCGGTGGGACGACCTGAGGATGTACTTTTCCGATTTCCCGTGGAATGATTACTGCTTCCATGATGGAGACCCCTCTGTGTGTGATCAGCGCATCACAGATGTGATTGTCTCTGGAATGGAGGCATACATTCCACGTACTCTGTACTCCTCACGCTAAAAGCCTTGGTTTAATCACGCTTGTTCTCGTGCTGTCAGTTATAGAGAGGCAGCTCAAAAAAGGTACCAGAGCCTTCAAACTAATGCTAACTACGAACTTTACATTTCTGCCCGGAATCGTGCCAAATCTATTATCCGACTAACTAAAAACTCTTTCATTAATAGAAAATGCCAAAACCTTGCTTTCTCTAACTCTTCCCGTGACTTCTGGCATCTAGCCAAAAACATTTCCTCCAACTTCACTTCTTCATCTTTCCCTCCACTCCTCAGTCCTGACGGCAACACTGCCGTCTCATCTATCTCTAAGGCTGAACTCTTCTCTCAAACTTTTTATTAGAACTCCACTCTTCAAAATGATGTTTTCTATGCCCTCTCTGGCCTCAATCCTCAGAAGGCTTATAAACCTGATGGAGTGCCTCCTATTGTCCTTAGAAACTGTGCCACCGGGCTGTCACCCTGCCTGGTCAAACTGTTTCGCCTCTGCCTGTCAACATATACCTTTCCCTCCTGCTGGAATTATGCCTTCATACAGCCTGTACCTAAGAAGGGTGACCGTTCCAATCCCTCTATCTAAATCTTTTGAATCAATCCTTAACCGGAAGATTCAAAAGCACCTTTCCACTTCTGACCTTCTATATGATCGCCAGTATGGGTTCCGCAAGGGGCGTTCTACTGGTGATCTCCTTGCCTTCCTAAATGACTCTTGGTCATCCTCTCTTAGCCGTTTCGGTGAAACCTTTCCTATTGCGCTGGACATCTCAAAAGCTTTTGATAGGGTCTGGCACAAATCTTTGCTTTCCAAACTACACTCCTACGGTTTATATCCCTCTCTCTGTACCTTTATCTCCAGTTTCCTTTCTGTCTGTTCTATTTCTGCTGTGGTAGACAGTCACTGTTCTTCCCCTAATCCTATTAACAGTGGTGTCCCACAGGGTTCTGTCCTATCTCCCACTCTCTTTGTCTTGTTCATTGATGATCTTCTTTCCAAAACGATCTGTCCTATCCATTTTTACGCCGATGACTCCAGTCTGCATTACTCAACTTCTTTTAATAGTAGACCCACCATGCATGAGCTTAACGATTCAAGGCTGGAGGCAACAGAACGCTTAGCCTCAGAGCTTACTATTATTTCCGATTGGGGCAAGAGGAACCTGGTGTCCTTCATCGCCTCAAAAACACAGTTTTTCCACCTATCTACTCGACACAATCTTCCAAACAACTATCCACTATTCTTTGACAATACTCAGCTATCACCTTCCTCAACACTAAACATCCTCGGTCTATCCTTAACTCAAAATCTCAACTGGAAACTTCATATATCATCTCTTACTAAATCAGCTTCCTCGAGGCTGGGCGTTCTGTACCGTCTCCGCCAGTTCTTCTCCTCCGCACAGATGCTATCCATTTACAGGGGCCTTGTCCGCCCTCGTATGGAGTATGCATCTCATATGTGTGTGTGTGTGGGGGGGGGGGGGGGGTCCACTCACACAGGTCTCCTTGACAGAGTGGAGTCAAAGGCTCTTCGTCTCATCAGCTCTCCTCCTCATACTGATAGTCTTTTACCTCTCAAATTCCCCCGCCATGTTGCCTCTCTTTCTATCTTCTATCGATATTTTCATGCTGACTGCTCTTCTGAACTTGCTAACTGCATGCCTCCCCTCCTCCCTCGGGGGCCGAGGGAGGACTTTCTACTCATGCTCATCCCTATACTGTCCAAACCCCTTATGCAAAAGTCAACCAGCGCCTTTACTCCTCCCTCACGCTGGTAAACTCTGGAACAATCTTCCTGCATCTGTATTCCTTTCTGCCTACGACTTGAACTCTTTCAAGAGGAGGGCATCAGGACACCTTTCCTCCCGAAATTGACCTCTCGTTTTGGACACTCCTTTGACCTATGTTCGGGAGCAGTGAGTAGCGGGATTTTTTTTAACTTTATTTACGCCCTTGAACTGTCTCCTTAGCTGTAAAAAAAAATTTAAAAATTGTGGGATAATGACGTCTGCTTCCTCATGTGTTGTTCGGAGGTCAGTTCTAGCCTGAACTGCTCCATTGCTCACTTCCATGGGAATTGGGTCAGATCCGATGACGACGAGTCTATATGCGCTGGACCCCTTCCCTTTCTGGTTACAAATGTAAAAGTAAATGAGGTGACACTTGTTTTCAGTTACTGTGAGACAAACCTTTTGTGGTGACAGCGGCGTGGATAATGACAACTGATACCTTCGGGAAACTTCTTTTCCTGGTCGCAATCTCCTGATGACTTCTTTTGTGCTCTTCTCGATATACCTGTCAATCACCAGGTAAGTGTCAGCTTGACGAAGATAAACATCAAGATGCCTCAAGAAATGTTGGATGTACTCCTCATCTGTGCATTTATATGGCCACTTTACCACCCAGAGAAAAGCACATCCATCTATCACAAATGTATTTGAAGGTGTCAATGGACGGGGTGGCATTTCTACCTGAAGTTTTGACTTCAATGAAGATTTGGAAGATGTAAGACGCATGTCGACAGTGTTCTCATCAGTATTCTATTCTATGACCTTTGCTGCTGTGTGCGCTGCAGACGATTTGAAACAAAGTACCTCATCATATGTTGATGTCACACCAAAGCTATGGAAAGTTTTTATCAGGTTTTTGTCATGTGCGATGAGTCTTAAAGAAACACAAGTTACAGAAACAGCAGAAAGAAGAGCTAGGAATGCTGGACTGCATTCACAAAGAGCATCATCCAGGTTGCTTCGCTTGTCAAAAGTAGATCCGTCTCGTTTCATCTCTGCTGATTCATTGGCTATTTTCTTTGCTAATTTATTAAGTGAATGATCCAGGTCCTCGTCACTTTCAGTAGCAAATATTTTGAATTTAATATTAATATTATTATTTAATATTAATAGATGCTTGGTTAAGGAAGATCAGTATGTTTGCTATTCCATTGCCAGATAACACCAACAGCTCGGGTAAAGTACCTGACAATCGCAATGCAATGTTCTGCGTGAAAGTTTAGATCTCCCATGATACTGGTAGAGCTCATAAATTTCAGCTGAATTCCAGACTAGTGTGCGGTCATTCAACATTGTGTCAACAACCGTCTGGGAGGCAGAATCTTGTGATTCGAACGTTTCTACTGCTACTGGTTTGTTGCACTTGAAGGATGAAAAAGTCCTCATGATACTGGCCATCGATTGCATGAAGGTCGCTTGTAGCTTGCAGTACTCTAAATCCAACGTCTTCTGCACATATGTCATTCCGTTCACTACATATCTCAAGGATAGTTTCTTTGACTGACTTTTGTGACTTGCCCGATCTGCAGTTCTACAAAAGACAACCCTTCACCATCTGTCTGGATGTCGTGGATCAAATGGAAGACATTTTTCTCCACAGAAGATACAGTGCTCTCTAAAATTAAGGCAGCGTTCGGTAACACTTCTGCATCGCTTCGTCACAGGTTCAGCACTTGTTGGTGCAGGTTCTATCCTTGAGGCTTTGAAGACCGTTTAATATGATGTCTTGAGCTGCAGGTAGGGATGCAATTTTAGAGGCATCTGTAGGTTGTAGACCAAGGTTCATCACTGGGAAGATGTTCATGCAGTCCATCTTTGCGGAGAATGCTTGCCTTTCTGAGACGTTCTACGCCCACACTACAAAAGCCACCACCACTATCCTGACTAAACCGTTTGCATGTATAGTTCTTCAGAAAGCAGTCCTCATCATTCATCTTCAATAAAACTCCTCAGAAAAAAAAGGAAAGCAAGCATTATATACATCTATGTATATATTAGCACTTTATTCATAATTATTAGTGACCAAACCATAGACACACGCCTGTAGTCCAGTGTAAAATGCAATTTTTAGTGAACTCTGTGTTAAGATACATACATTTATTGCTTCCAAATGAATTCCTTGATCCCCATAATCTATGGTTTGACAAAAAAATCAAGCGTCTACATGAAATATTAAGAAAGTTATGGTGAGAAACTGAATTTTCATAGCTGCAAAGCGGCCATCTTTGATTTTCGTCCATAAAAAAAATTACAATCATGCCAGCTTGGCATGCGGCTGATTTCTGATAAGTAGACCCTAATACAACATAAAATGTAATAAACCATTGTAAATGTCTCAAATCCAGATTCACTAAAAAATGGCCATTTTTTCACCGGACAATCTGGACGATTCTCGGCATATTCCTCCTACTCATCCCCCCTCTGACTCCTTTATGCCTGTTATTAAGATTCTTAAGAATGATATTTTCTATGCCCTTTCGGGCCTCAGTCCTCAAAAGGCTTATGAACCTGATGGAGTGCCTCCTATTGTCGTTAAAAACTGTGCTTCCGTGCTGATACCCTGCCTGGTCAAACTCTTTCGCCTCTGCCCGTCAACCTTTCCTTCCTGCTGGAAGTATGCCTTCATACAGCCTGTGCCTAAGAAGGGTGACCGTTCCAATCCCTCGAACTACCGTCCTATAGCTTTATTTTCTTGTCTATCTAAAGCTTTTGAATCAATCCTTAACCGGAAGATGCAAAAGCACCTTTCCACTTCTGACCTTCTATCTCATCGCCAGTATGGGTTCCGCTATGACCGTTCTACTGGTGATCTCCTTGCCTTCCTAACTGCCTCTTGGTCATACTCTCTTAGCCGTTTCGGTGAAACCTTTGCTATTGCGCTGGACAAATCAAAAGCCTTTGATAGGGTCTGGCACAAATCTTTGCTTTCCAAACTACCCTCCTTTTCTCTGTACCTTTATCTCAAGTTTCCTCTCTGACCGTTCTATTTATGCTGTGGTAGACGGTCACTGTTCTTCCCCTAAACCTATTAATAGTGGTGTTCCGCAGGGTTCTGTCCTATCTCCCACTCTCTTTCTGTTGATCATTAGTGATCTTTCCAAAACGAACTGTCCTATCCATTCTTACGCCGATGACTCAACTCTGCATTACTCAACTTCTTTTAATATAACACCCACCCAACAGAAACTAAACGATTCCAAACTGCAGGCAGCAAAATGCTTAGCCTTAGACCTTACTATTATTTCCGATTGGGGCAAGAAGAGCCTGCTCAAAACGCCTCAACGCCTCAAAAACACAGTTTCTCCACCCATCCACTCGACACAATCTTCCAAACAACTATCCCCTATTCTTTGACAACACTCAGCTATCACCTTCTTCAACACTAAATATTCTCAGGCTATCCTTAACTCAAAATATCAACTGTAAACTTCATATCTCTTCTCTTACTAAATCAGCTTTCTCGAGGCTGGGCTTTCTATACCCGTCTCCGCCAGTTCTTCTCCCCCGCACAGCTGCTGTCCATTTACAGGGGCCTTGTCTGCCCTAGTATGGAGTACGCATATCACGTGTGGGGGGACTCCACTCACACAGCTCTCCTGGATATAGTGGAGTCTAATGGTCTTCGTCTCATCAGCTCTCCCTCCTCTTACTGATAGTCTTCTACTTCTTAAATTCTGCCGCCATGTTGCCTCTCTATCTTCTATCGATATTTTCATGCTGACTGCTCTTCTGAACTTGCTAACTGTATGCTTCCCTCCTTCCTGCGGTCTCGCCACACACGACTTACTACTCAAGCTCATCCCTATACTGTCCAAATCCCTTACGCAGAAGTTAACCAGCATCTTCACTCTTTCATCCCTCACGCTGGTAAACGCTGGAACAATCTTCCTTCATTTGTATTTCCTCCTGCCTACGACTTGAACTCTTTCAAGAGGAGAGTATCAGGACACCTCTCCTCGCAAACTTGACCTTTCTTTCGACCACTCCTCTAACTCTTTTTAGGAGCAGTGATTAGCGTTTATTTTTTCATATATGTTTCCTTTTTTATGCCCTTGAACTGACTCCTTTGCTGTAAAAAAAAAAGCAAAGTAAAGAGAGAAGACAGGGGAGTAAAATGAAGGGAAGGAGGAGGATGAGGATGACAGTGATATGCCTGAAAGAAAATTAAAGGAAACAAACAGAAAAAAAAGTGCATCAAAGAGAAGGAGAGAACACGGAAGGACAGAACAGAGATAACTCAAAAGTATAAAGAAGTGGAAGTAGGAGGCGCGAAAGGAGAAATAATAGGAGGAAACACGAGGTGATGACGCAGGGAAGGGAGGAGGAATAAAGTTTGGAGGGAAGAAAACTGTTGGAAGGTGAGGAGGTGAAGGAGGAGGAGAGGAGGATACGAAAAACTAAGTGGTCGGAGGAGAACAGGAAAGAAGAAATTAATTGAAGTAAAAATATAAGCTAAAGTGAAGGAAGGAGGAGGAAGAGGAGGAAAGAAAGTAAAGATATAGTTAGGGGCACACGTTATAGCTGCGCGTGGTCTCGGTGCTCATCCCCGACTCATTGGCCGTTGTGTCTGTGGAAAGTAAGAAAACAGTCTGCCTTCCCCAGGCTTCCGCAGGCACCCATTTATCGACCAGCCCGAAGGGGAGGATGACCAGCTGGGTGGGCTGGGTGCCGATAGCCAGTCATGCTCTCACGGAGGAGACAAAGCGAGGAAGAGGAGGAAAAATAATAAAAAAAGTTGAAAATAATTGAGTATAACAGGAATTAATAAGGTAGATAAGTTATAAGCTTTCCTTTATTGGTGAAGTTCATATTAATCCAACGTTGTTTCAAAATAGTTGAGTTTAATTTTCAGCAATGCTATTTTTCTTATATAAATATAGTTTATTTTAAGTTGACGCTGCTTCGAATAATAATGTTTAATATCCTGCAAGCTTCATGTTACTTACCGTCGCTCTGTTTTCCTTGTATTAGTCAAGTTCATTTTAATTTAATTTCCCGAATAGTTAACATTGATTTCGTCCGCGCCCCGTCTTGGGCACCCATTCTTCTACGGTTCCCCTGCCATACCTTCAACGTCCTTAAGTGCATGATTTTGCATTCGCCAAAACTGGAGGACATCTGATACTTTTCAAATCACTGGCTAAATATGATTAAGGTCCTTTTCGATAATTTCGCAATCGGCCGTGGTGAGGACCCTTCCACTCAATTTGGTACCATCTGCAAAGTTTGATGAGGAGGATTTCAGTCCTGCGTCTAAACCGTTGATGTATATGGCAAAAAGATGAGTCACAACATTGACCCGTAAGGTACTCCACAATTGTGTGGTAGTGACACAGTTATATACATTGGGAGTGCGTCATTTCTGTGCTGCTGCCACTATTAATACTACTAACACTGCTGCTCCTGCTGCTACTACTACTACTACTATTACTATTACTACTACTACTACTACTACTGCTACTACTACTACTACTACTACTACTACTACAGTAGTAACAAATGTACGGAAGTGGGGGTTGCCCCTCCGCGGGGGGGACTGGAAGTGGGGGTTGGGGGGGTCAGCGGGGGGGTTACGGAAGAGGGGGTATCTAGACCCCCCCCCTACCCACATCTATTTTACCTTTTCACCCCCCCCCACTCCTACCCCTACCCCCACCCCTTACCCCCCCCCAAAAAAAAAATCACTATTTCACATGCCCAACCCCCCCCCCACCCACACACTCGGGCTAGCGTACGGAAGCAGGGGGTGACGGATCAGGGGTAGGTCGGTCAGCAGGGAGGTGACGGAAGAAAGGGTGGTCAGCAGGGGGGGGCAGGAGTGGGGTAGGACGGTCAGAGGGCCGTCAGCGGGGTGGTGACGGAAGTGGGGGTATACACAAAGTGAGGGTAATTGCTATTGTTGTTGTTGTTGTTGTTGTTCTTGTTGTATACACACACACACACACACACACACACACACACACACACATATTCTGTGCTATATAAGCATCATACTTTAATAATTACCATCATTAATAGAGTTTCCGCTATGACTGAGACATATTCAGAGAACCTTCTCGATATTTTCCAATATCCTGCGCGCATAATAGTTGCAGGATATAGCAACTCTGGAAAATCGGAACTTGTACAGCAGCTTATTCTGAAGTATCATGAAAAGTTAAAAAAAAATGTCATATGTGGCTTAACGTCTCATCCTCTTCAAAGAAATAAAAAAATAGGACCTAAAGTTATAGTGTCGTCTGAAATAATTGATCCGATTGCCAACGAGGATACGTTTGATCAGAGAGGGACATTGTATGTACTTGACGATATTTTCATTGATGCTGTAAGGAACAAAATTGTGGTTGATGCTTTTACTCGCGGACGGCACAACAATATTTCATGCATATTTATCACTCAAAATCTATATATGGGTGGAAAGCATGCAAGGAATATTAGCCTGAACTGTTCTCATTTCCTCTTGTTAAGACAGCGCGATTTATCTCAAATTCACACTCTGGGCAGACAAATATTCGGGAAAGAGAAGGCAAACCAGTTTGTAGATATATATAAATATGCTGTATATTCACGTCCTTATGGATATCTTCTTGTTGATTTGGGTATAAATACTCCTGAGTCCCTACAGTTTCGCTCAAACATTGTTGGAGAACCCCCAGGTGAACGCGTATTCCAATGGTGAACTCCAGGAAGAAGGAACTCTTACACACACTATACTCCCAACATAACGAACCCTATGGTTTAAGCTCTCAGGCGAAATTATGGAAGAAAGCAAAAAGTATAAATCCGGCAATAACACGTGATGACGTATTTAACTTTTTGAGAAGCAATAAAACATATACATTGCATAAGCTACAGACTAAAAAATTTCCCCGGCAAAAGATAATAGCCTCAAAACCCAAAGTAATCATGGCTGCCGATTTAGCAGACGTGAGACATATAAGAAAGGAAAATAATAAATAGGCTACTTGTTAGTATGCATAGACGTGTTTTCTAGGTATATGCAAGTTGTCCCGTGTCGGAATAAAGACGCAAATACTATGCTCGTGGCCTTTAAACAAGTGGTGGAAAATAAAGATTCTGAAGGCTTACGAAGATTAAACACCGACTTGGGCACAGAATTCTGGAATCGAAAATTAAGAAACTATTTATGTTCCCGGGGCATTAAGCTATACAGTGTGTACTCAAGTGAGATCAAAGCAGCCTTGGCAGAGCGGGCCATTCGTACACTTAAAGCACGCATCTACAAGTTCATCACGTCTCAAAATTCTTCAAGATATATTGATCAGCTGCAAAACATGGTCAGTGCCTACAACCGCTCGCCCCATTCTGGACTGAAGAACAAACAAACTCCCATTGATATTCATAACTTAAAAGACCCATCTGCAATCAAACGGCAATTCCACGCAATGTATAAAAACCCGAAGCAACCAGCGTCTTCCATCAGTTTTCGACTGGCAGTTGGGGAAATAGTTCGCCTTGTTGGAAGTGCTCGTTCCTCTGTATTCCATAAAGGATACACGCAGCAAAATACTCACGAGCTCTTTCGCATAAAATCAATTAAACACAAGAATCGCCCAAGAACTTATCTCTTAGAAGATTTGTCTGGAGAACCAATACAGGGGATATTCTACGCGCCAGAGCTCGTCTTAAGCGCTCTGCCTGAGACATACGATATTAAAATACTGCGTTCAAGAAAAAATAAAGGAAAAAAGCAGTATTTTGTATCGTGGTTGGGATACCCTACTTCATTCAACAGCTGGATTGACGCTAATGATATTGTAGAAAATGCGTAAAAAGACATCACTCCTCAGTGCACACAAAAACTTTGTCTTACTTTTGAAGAAATTAAAAGTAAAAGATAGAAACCGTGCTATTAAGCAAGCAGCTCGAGAACAATTGAACTGTATATCTGAAATATTTTCCAATTTGTTAAAGAAGCACCTCACCCTCAATAGCAAAGTTATCAAGAAATTACGTAACTATCGGGAAGACATACGTGCCATAGCTAGAAAGAAAACTCCTCTCCATAAGAAAAGACTTATATTGACATCGAGACGGGGCGGTAATATATTAGCTGCTATATTACCTATTGCCGCTTCCTTGATCGGAAAATTATTTGGATAATGCGCACGTATTATCTTGTTCCTGAGTCTACCGCTGAGCGTGTTTTAACGGGTATTAAGCCTAAATGCGCCAACTCCACGAGTCCGGGGGTCAACGGCCAATCGTGTTTCAACCCGCAGTCGACCCATCCCGATCATATGCCGGTCTCTGAACATGTGCCAGCAAGCAGCAGCGGTCCTGTCGTGTCGTTCCATGGTGCAAGACCAAGCACTCCTACAAGATTGAACCCGTCGTATCGCTCTGTAAGAAAGAAAAGTTACAAAAAAAAGAAAATATCGCGGTCTGGTGTATACAAAACCACAAAACTACCACCCGTGGAACTTAGAGTCACAGGGATTAGGGAGAACAAGATATCCTCCAATCCTGAAATAAGTAATTTAATACCTCTGTATGTTAAAAGTATCGACGTGCCATACGTCAATATGATGCTAGAACGAATAAAAGACAATCCCATCGTAAAATGGGATATCCGAGGCAACCTATTGTCTTCTGTTCGATCCTCCAATATCCTGTACATGTTGAATTTACTCTCTAATGCAAGTCAAAAACCAACGATTGCTGACATTGCTGATATAAAACACATCATTGACGCCACGGGTGTATTATCTAGCGAAATAAAAAATACGCGCGTGCGGCAAAAGCTTCAGGGATCTGGTTTCACCAAACAACCATCGTTGGCAACTTACAGATGGGACCCATATTAAATCCGCTTTTCCAATGTGCTAGTGTAGTCCTACATTATGATTCAAGAAAGAAACAGAATCATGGACGATGTAGATACTGAACCGCGTTGGACGCGCGACTTATACAGAGGGGGCGGCGACGTCATGGAGAGAGAAATGCCGGAGGCGAGGACGAACACGCTCGGACACGGTGGTGCCCCGAGCGGGCTTATAAGAGAGAGCAGATGGGACGATGGTTCGCTACTCGTCCCTCGCCATCAGCTGAAGCGGTACTATTCATCACTCACCAGTATACCAGAGGACACCATGTCGGACGACTACGTGTTCAACTACAAAGACGGTTCTCCTGGCGATGACATCTACCGCAACAACAAGACCATCATCGTTTCTTCCCTCAACTGCAGTTCCTGCTACGAAAAGAGGGGGTTTACTGGACGCCTACATGGATTATACCCGCACAGTAATCTTTACCGCGAAAGAAGCCCGATCTATCAACTGAACAGGTGTCGCTGGGAAGATCGTGGTATTCCCGGTAGTCTGCGTATTCGCTATCCTCCGAGTGAAAATCTTCCTTATGTGGCGTGTATCCTAACCCAATATGCTCCTGGCCGCGAACTGGAAAATAACCCTATAAAACAAGGATATCTTCAGACGTCAAGAGATCAAAATTTCATTCGTGGGGTAAAGGAAGACAGTTATGATAACCGCCTCCGCTGGTTTAAAGAGTCCATCACAAAACTGGTAGAATGGGTGATTAAAAGCAACATTACAAGTGTCGTCTTCCCCTACAATATTGCAAGCGCTGGAATTCTTTACGTGTTGTGGAAAGCTGACTACCAACCGCATCTCCAAGAGGCTGCGGCTGAACTCCAACTGCATAATATATTGTGCGTCATCCTGGACAGATGGTGGACCTGCGATGAGCCTGAAACAAAATCAACTCTATCTGTGTCTCCCGAGCGAAACAGGAAGAGGAAACTGGTGGATACAGAGGACGATGCTGTGGCTGACGAATGGAAAAGAAAACGGGACGGTGCTGTAGTCGACACGGGTCCTGAATAACTATAGCTCCAGACAATTTCCCAATAATTATGTACATCACTAAATGTAAAATATGTCAATAAATAACAATGTAATGATGTTTAGTATGATTTACCTTCAATATGTAATTGGCATCTCGTCATGTCTACCTCTATATAATGAAATAATTATAATATTTTTGCTAGTGTCTTGCTTGCTCTAAATGGAGTCACATCATATATATGTTACCAGCATTGCGGATGGGGAAATTTACCCCAATTCCAGCACTAGCTTTACTAATAATATACAAACTCTAACATTAGACAAGGACGTGGAATATGAAGTCGGTCTACTGAACGTGTTGCTTCCCCGTCGGTATTACATTGTTAAACCGGGTGAACCAGAGTGTAGTATACATCTTGAATGTGGTATAAGACCAACGCCAGATTCAGAAGCTATTGAAAGACGCACACTGTCAGAGGCTATTAATGCTAATATCTTGTATAATGACACTGGGTATTTGCTGATGTGTGTTAACGGTATAATAACGACATTGATAAAGGAGATGGTCGATGGATACAACTACCATTTACTAGCGTATTCTAGAGAGGTTCTTGCATTTAGCTCAACAAATGATCATTTAACTTTGTTCTGCTACAATGGTTATCATCCACAAGTTGTATTTATTAAGGTTTCCTTTGATACGCGACTGGCCCAGGTTCTCGGTTTTGTCCCCAACTTAGGTTATGCTGTGTTTTCTTCCTTGGGTACACATGAAGAACAACAAAACCCCGTTTTTGTTCCGCTACATGGTCATGCCCCTCTGTTGAGAAATGGTGACGTACAGTGTGTTCTCATTTACACTGACCTTGTCAATCCCTCTAGGTATGCAGGGAAAAATGTAAATATTCTTGATGCCTTTTCGCTCTCCGGAGGTCTAACAAAAGGCGTGCATCCAACTGTATATAAGTCCCTTAAATCCAAAGTAATTGATTCGATTTCTATTAAACTCACAGATCAAAAAGGTCGTCCTATGCATTTCGAAGAAGGATACCCTGTTACATGTTTACTTCATATCCGATCGCGTTGAATCTTTGAGTACATTTTGCTGTATTAATAGGAATGTTGTCCATTTGAAAAGACAGTATCCTTGCCGCCACCATGCGGGTTACATTCATCCCTCCTTCCGTACCAGAATATCATACCCTGTTTTCGAATGGCAAACAGATATCATCCCGAGGGAGTGGTATTGATGATATAGTCACACTTTCTTATGAACCAAGCTATCACAGAGGCGGGGGTTTATTCTCGGTTTTAGCTGGACTCGCTAAAAGAGCTTTCCCTTTCCTAGTGAAAAATGTCATTGTGCCTTCAGCTCGACCATTTGGAAACAATGTTCTAGATGATATTTCACAGGGAAGCAACTTGAGAAGCTCTATAAAAAAGCATGGAATTAATTCCTTAAAGCAAGCTGCAATGAAATTGACTAGAGGAAGCGGGAAAAAGAAAGTCAAGCGAGTTGGGAGGAAAAGGTGTTATAAAAAGGACATCTTTACCGAGTTGTAATCATTGTTGAACTAAGAGCAGTATGGCGAGCATCACCAGCGCGGTTGGTGTCGGGAACCCGCGTTCTCCCCTGGGGCAATATGCCGCCGGTGTCAGTGAATTGTTTCTCCGCCCTAACAAAATGAGATTATTGGAAACAACGATTGCCTCCCGTTATGATGCTGATGTTTTACCTACTAACCTCGGATTCAATATGAAATTATCCGATAGATATATAGAATTTCTCATTCCTGGAACACTTGGCAGTTTTATTGATTTGGGGAAGTTGGTGTTGCACACTTTACGCTTAACTAAGCCAGACAATACTACTCCTCTCGAAGACGCTCAACACGTTGAATTTGCAAATAATACCGCGCACAGCCTATTCAAATCAGTGCAATGTTTTTTGGGAGAAGTAGCTGTTGACAATAATGTACTTTATGGGTACACGTCATACGTTAAAATGCTGAATACTTTGTCGCCCAACAAATTGAATACAATTGGAGCCAGTGCTAATATTACCATCCCAGAGAACGGTTTTATTTCCAAAGTAACAGCAGAATACTTTGACAATGCCAGCGCGCAACACAAGACCATTATGAAGCGGGTTAAGACTCACGGTATACAACTCTGTACCCCGCTTCTTCTGGATATAAGTTCTTTAGACAGTTACTTGCTCGATGGTATTTCGGTTAGACTCCGAATGGAACTATCTAGTAATGCATGGCTGCTAAATTCTCCAACTGGCGATAACATTCGTCTGCATATAGATTCAGCCAAGCTGCTTTATACGCGACTGTTTCCTTATCCTAATGCACTTCATGCTTTGAACGCGTCTCTCGCCACAGGGAATCTTTTGAAATCGACATTTACCAAAACCCTCTAGAAAACCTATGTGCTAGCCAAAGACCAAACCTCAGGAACGTATGATCAACCGTGGGGTAATGTTATTCCGGAAAAACTCTCACTTATTATAACGAGCATGGAAGCTCATTCTGGCGACTATACGCTAAATCCATTGTATTTGAGCCATGGCGATATAAGTCAAATAAGCTTAAGTGTTAATGGTAGAACCATGTATAATATTCCTAGTAAATTCCCTCATGACTATGCTGAGCTCTACCATCGTACTTTGGATGCACTTGGTTTTCACAAAGACCATTTAATCGGAAAGGATATTTTCGGCAAGGGGGCAATGATTTGCACATTTGATTTGCGTGCTGAAAACTTGAATGATAATTTGCCCGTTGAAATGAATGGGGGGCTTAGACTTAGCTTGAATCTAAGCAAGGGAGAAAACGAGAACCGTCTGTTGATACTGTTTGGCGAAACAGTGGGTATAATAACAGTTAATTCTGAAAGACGGCTGCAGTGTGATGTGCGCGCTTGAAGCGGCTGTGCGATGAACAACATGGAGATTGAAAGAGGATTGAGGGGGCACATAGGAAAGCAAGCCTTGTTTTTAGGCGTGTTATTGGCAGACGAGGTAAACTCTATACCTCGATATAGAAAATCTATAGTGTGCATCGTCAATACGCTACCAAGTTATTCTAAAAGAGAAATGGGACACTGGATTTGTCTCTACTATGAACCGGGCATGGCAGTATTCCTAGATAGTTATGCTCTCGATCCAAAATTATACTCTGATCATTTCAAATATATTGATTACCCCGGGCTCAGTATGTATATAAATGCATTTCGACTTCAAAGCACGCGAGGCGATGTGTGCGGGGCTTATGCCATGTACTTTGCCTACAATGTTTCGCACTTGGGTGTAAGAGAAACTCTTGAAAAAATATGTATGGAGTTTTCCAAGACCGAATATTCGAGGAATGATGAACACGTGATGCGATTCGCTTACAGGAAGTTTATAATGCCCGTATGTCATCAAATATTTAACACGTGTTCATAAAAAGTAAGTATTGACTTATTGATTTTTTCATATTGAATTGTATTACATTCCATGAAGCTATTCTAAGCATAAATAATTGTCTAGTTCCTTTATCGGGGGGTGGGGTGGTTGTATACCATGCTTAAATCAGAGGTCTGGCTCCACTCACAGGTCCTCACACGTCACCGCCACTACCCCGTGCTGCCCCCGCCCCGCCCCGCCTCGTCCCGGGCCCCGAGCAATCCTGTCGCATCCTGTCGCCGCACCTCTCGCTACCGCCGCCGCCCGCCTGATTTGGCGGGCAGTCTTCTATGCATGAGCCGGATCGAAACATAAAAGCGTTTTATTCATGTTTCCACAAATCGAATAAATTTTAAGACAATTATTGTGTTTTTTTCATCCGTTTTTTGTTTTTTTTATAAAGATCATATAAACAAGTCAAACAAACTCAATGTTTATTGGAATTTGGTCAAATTATGATTCCAGATTCATCATGTGCAGTTTTATAATATCATAGGCTCCAACATTAGTCCTATATACAGAATATATTTACATATATTTTATATTTAACATAAAAATAGCAGGCAAATTCTTACACTATAAACAGTATATACAACATTCACACCAGTCCCTATCTTATAAACAACTACAATTTATTCTGAAAAGTCTGTATCTACTAGCATATATTCAAGGGGGGATGACGAGAGCATTTGATTTATTTCTTCCTGTTCCGCAGCTTGCATTAACATGTCATCATCCGCCTCTACCCGTTTTATCAAGCGAAAATATTGCTCGGCCAGCACATCCCGTTCTCCCCACAATTCATAGGTTTCTTCTTCTAGTTCTCCCATTTCACCGATCTCTTGCCCACCCATTACCTCGGCTAGTCTCGCTTCTGTTATGCCTCTTTCATCGCCTTCCTCCAAATTTTCTTCGTTTGACAGTGTCATGATCTGGGCTACCTCCTCCTCCTGCTCTTCCTCCTCTATCCCTATAAAATTATCGGGATGACCGTAAGATCGCGACTCCAAGGTGCTAATGTAGTATCTTTTGTCCTCAACTACAGATATCCCTCTCTTGGGATATTTTACTGTACTCATTCGTCCATTGCGCACTGTGAATCCCTGATAGTCAAAGGTAAATGTTTGCTTCTGGAATAGGGCGTCTTTGTATCGCTGATGAGCAATTTTTTTTCTTTATGAACTTTGGAACGCCCTTAGCTGAACTCAACCGGTCACCGTCTGCCAAGAGGATGGAGTAGCACTTTGATTTTACACCTACAAATTCTGAGATGGTTCTTTCCCCCACTTCAGACTTGAGAAATCCAAGCTTTCCTTTGTTGTCTGTGCTGTACAAGGAATGTGAGGGGCTAAAGTTACTTGGGTCTATATAGCTTTTGAAGGGTTCCTGCGAGTACTCTGTTAATAGATCAGGAGTTTCAATTTCTGTTATTAAGGAATCAGTGTCGCAATACACTAGTTTCGCCCGATCTCCGTAATGAGCCTTCAACACATTGTAATACAAATCATATAGTCGCAGCTTGGACAGCTCTAGGATGTAATAGCCAATGTAACTTGGACGATTCACCCGTGAATATTTCCTATAGCGAGTTACAACTACATGGCCATCACTGAGAGGTACAACGCATTTAAAGTAAGGACTTCGGGCCAGTTGCAAAAACTTTTCGCGGTTGGTGACAATATCTATGTCCTCACTATATTTGGCCGCGTTCATCAGGAATCGACCAAAAATGCTGTTTGAAATACACTTGATTGCATTTTTCTTGATAGGGCAAGTAGCACTTTTGCGAGCTTCTATGTTATCCTGAATGAAGTCCGCAAGAAAGTGCTTTTGCTTAAACGTATAAATAGCATGCACTTTTTTTTTTAACAACCCGGCCTAGTTGAATAAGTAGTTTAAGGAGGGGCAGAGCAAACAGCATTTTCTCCTGAGCAGCATGTGTTCCAATCAGTTTTATGTTCTTACACGGTGCTGGATGGTTTTCTTCTTCATACCATTCGCGTGTGACTGACCATATATCTCTGTTGGTGATATTGTGTCTTCTGATGATCAGTGGGAGGTCATCCGTTTTCTCAACGACTTCACGTGAGACAGCCTCAGTATCGCACTGAATGAAATATCCAAAATCGCCATCGGTTGCTTGATTGACCAAGCCCCCGCTCAAAAACGACTGCATTTCTGTCTCCTCTAGTTTTCTCATATCCCCACATGGCAACTTCTCTTGCATTACAGTGGGATAAAGACTGTTGAAGTCAAGATATGAAAGGAAAGTGCTTCTATCATGTTTTGGATTAAAGTGAGGGTTCGTGTAGATGTTATTGGTGCGTACAAAACGACGCACAACACTTGTGTAGCCCCCACGCACATTTATTTGAATGCAATGATATATGTGTGGGCTACTAAGCATCTCTAATTCCTGCTGTGTTTTTAGCAGAAAAGAGTCATAGGCAAATCCTGGCAGGCTAACATAATTTACAATATCCAACCTCCACTGGGTTTTCAAAATACCTCTCCACTCTAGGAAGACATCACATAGAAGGCCAACATCCACTTTTACATAAAGCAACAAATAGTCCATCAGGCTCTGACACCCAGCTATTTTCCAAACATTCTGAGCATGTTTATAATCACTTTCGGAAAGTTCTGCTTCTTGAAGCGAATTAAAAAAATCTTCGCGGGATGGAAGACGTGTCTCAGAAAGTCGTTCCATCGAATCCATATAGTCATAACAAAGCACCTGCTTTCCCTTGCTCAATAATGGTAACGCAGGTGCTGGCACATCTTTCAACATCTGTTGTGTGCATATGGGTTCGTTCCCATTTCTGATGAATTGGTTCGCTAAAGCCGCGAGTGGACCAGACAAAAAGACATACGAGTCAATAAATCTCAAATCATTTATGATGACTTCATGGTATTTGTGAACTGAACGTTTTGGTCTTAGTTTGATTTTCAAGTCAGGTATCGTTAATTCACGCAGGATTAACGTCATGTCGTAATTAGCATTATGTGCAATGAGAGTGAGCTGCAATTTGTGATTTTTCATTTGGAGGTTGCATATATTACAATAAGCTTCAATGTAATTGTTTCCTGATTTTTCATGGTCTTGATGTTTTACTCCTTTACCTTTTAAAAAACCCTGTTTACAGAGAAGACAGTGAGTTTGCTCATTGTGACGTGTCGTATCTTCATCGGTCATGTTCATTTTATTGTAGCCTTTAGAAAATTTTAACTTCTTCCAGGCACGCTGCATTGTATGAATAAAATGGTTTACAGCATTACTTCCACAATAGGATCCGCTTTGTACTGTTTCTCCGTTTCTATTCACCATAATGTAAGCATACGCTATGGCAAAGTGATGTCTTTTTACACATCCAGACACATTCGAAGAAGGCTGTACGAGAATACTCTCAAAGTCATAGAATGCTAAATAAGATGGCTCATATGCCTTAGCATGATTAATAAATTTCACAGTAAAGCCCGCGGGTGGGAATCTTAGTCTTGTGATCATCGTTGGGCAAATTAGCACATGTTCAGCAAGCGTTGTCTTGTTCTCGCAGGCGCACAGGCAGATATCGCAAAACATTTTTTTCCCGCGACGTTGGCAGGTAAACAGGTGCATGTATGCGTCAAAGTCTTGGATAAGAGCTAGGTGTCTGTTCCCCAACAACAGACAATGAACAACTTATTGATCTTTGAGCCCCTTTCTGACTAGAGTTAGTTCGCCTTTTTTGTCTTCAACGTTGTCTAGACAGTAAACACGAATACTTATGTTGTTTAATCTTTCAAGCCGACCGAGGTCTTCCCATGATACCGTGATTGGAATGTTACCTTTATTAATAGAGGCCAAGCAAGCATTCACCCATTGTCTGCCTGATGGAACTACATTTCTTGACTTTAGATAGCGATAAGCTGTTAGAACTTGGAAAACACAGTCCGTGGGTCCTGAAGGGTTGAAAACTTTTGTTTTCCTTGGAACACCCTTAGGATAAGGTACATACTCTCCAGTACTATTGTGCAGCATTATAAGAGAGAAGGAAAATTTTACGCTAACTATTTCATCCAACGTAAATCCACTGCCCTCTTCGTCTGACATGTCATGTTCAAACCGATTAACAAAATATTCGGATAGTTCACGTACATATGAATCTATATCATCATAGCTAATTACCTGCATATGACTTCTCATATACATATCTCTATATTGAACTCCGTCGTCGGGTCTTCTCTAACTAAACGCAGATGCATGTCAACGTACACTTTACAAGAAGGAGGTCTAACCTGCTGACAGCCTTGGAATACAGACTCTACTGCCTCGCGAAGACGGTCAGTGTTGTTGTTGAAATACAATGCAATGTCTCCGTTGTCTGCTGGTGGGATAGGCACGTCGATCGTTGTTAAAGCCCCGTTGAAATGTTGACTTATTTCACCGGGTGTTGGTGAGGGTGTTGTTGCTGGCCGACCCGGGTTATAACCACTGGGCCCTCGCTGTGGAGGACTGTTTGGTTGAGAGAATCCTTCACGACGGGGTTGCTTACAGACTCTTTGCAGAGAGCTTAACGTGGAGTTTTTCAACGCCTGGGACAATTTCTACGGACAAAGTGAGCTCTTCCACTGGGACGGAATACACCTGTCTCCCATCGGGGCAGCCAGATTCGGAAGGCTCCTCAACGACGCAGTACGTGACACCCGATCAAAAAACGACTCTCAGCCACGTCCCTCCACCCCGCCCGTGTAAATAGACGCCATGCATCGCAACAAACCCGTAACCGTGATCCCGCAAGTACCACCACCTCTATTACCAAGCCTCTAGATAACTTAAAAATCCTTAGGCTGGATTCACACGAGCCACTTTTTAGTGGTCAGTGGCCGCCACAAAATAATGGTCAAAATAGAACACACACATCTCTATGGGTGCATGCATACGGGCCACTTTTGTGTGGTCACCACAAAACATTGGCGAGTTGTGACGGGCGGAGCCATTTTCCGACCACGCCACTGTGGCCGGGTATAGATACCGTTGTTTCAAAGGGGGCGTGCACACGAGCCACTATCGGTGGCCACCACCCTACCACCCGCCGCTTTCCCTCTGTCTTGACACTTGAACACCTGAATTTTAACTGTCATAATTATGTATAAGTATGACCTTCACGCATAACTTGTGTTCAGGATATAATGGATAAGCTCTTTTATGCTTTCAGAGCTAATGTTTCATTTCGTTTCACAGTTTTGCATATTAATTGATTCTGGTATGGATTTATTACTGAATGTGGTAGTTTTATTTATACGGAAGTAGAAAGGGGAAAATGTTATGTAACCGCAAAGACTGCTGAATTACGTCAATAAATTACATCGAATGGGACTTAATATTCTTCATGTTCAGTCTTATATTAAAATTGCCGCAAGTCTCTCTACTATTGGCACATACTTCCTCATGTTGATGTCCTGCCGTGTTATACGTGGACCAATTATTGTCATAAGATGATTAAACCTATCCTGTGACCGCCTGAAGTAGTAAAAAAATTATCGTGTTCTTTTAGCTCTGTAAATAATCTGTGGAATGTTACACGCAGTAGTCTGTTGCTAAGTATATATGGGGTGAACCCATGGCAGTACATTCTTCAGCGCTTTTTGCCAAGAGAGCACAGACAGCTGCTGCCTCTACGAGATCCATAACGCCATGTATTGACCTTTAGTGGCTGCCACCCAGTGGCTCGTGTGCATGGTGCGCCTACCCGCCACTTTTCGTGGCGACCATTTTTTATGGTCGCCACTTTTTTTGGCGGCCACTGAACACTAAAAGTGGCTCGTGTGAATCTAGCCTTAGTTTCAATGCGCGTAGCATAAGAAACAAATTTGATGAACTGAGATGTCTTGCTCTAACATAAAATTTTGACATAATTGGTATAACCGAAACATTTATGAACACCACAAATATTGATTTAAGCTCCGAATACAACATAGATGGCTACAAACTCTTCAACAAAGATCGTGTAAACCGTAGAGGCGGTGGCGTCGCCCATTTTCTCAAAAGCTATTTGCAACCCACTGATAAAACACCAAGAGACAGTAACGTTGAACATTTGTACGTGCGAGTAAACATTGCAAAAGTCAATTTAAATCTGGATCTAGATCTGGATAATAATGCGCAGGGCACCTGTATGGTGCATAACACGCATATTTGTTGGCTGTTTGGGGGACGGGGGAGCCGGGTGTGCAGGGGAGGGAAGTGAATCAAGTGTAATTGTTAGTGTTGGTGTGTTGTGGTGACAAGTGAGTATGTATTTGTTTTTTGAATGAGTCTATTGTACCGCAGTCTAAAATCTGTTGAGGGAGGCTGTTCCAGTCACGTATGGTGCGGGGAAAGTATGAGTGCTTGTATGCGTCAGTGTGTGTGTTATATGTTTGGTATTTATGGATGTGTGTGTTACGAGTACGTTTGCCTTGTGTAGGTATGTTTGTGGGTCAATGTCAAAATGAGTGTTTGTGATCTTGTACATAAGTGTAAGTCTGTGTGCTTGTCTGCGTATGTGAAGAGGGTCCATGTTTATCTGTTGTTTGATCCGTGTTGTGATTCCAGGCGTTCGAGTGTAATTGTTTGTAATGAGCCTAGCTGCCTTGGTGTTGCTTTGTTCTAACCTATCAATGTTTCTGTGTGTGTAAGGATCCCACACCGTGGAGCAGTATTCCAGTGTTGGTCTCACAAGTGAGTCATAAGCTATGTGTTTAATGTCAGGTGTGCAGTTATGTAAATTCCTCCTCAGGCACCCCAGGGTTCTGTTGGCTGTGACACTGATATGGTCTATGTGAGTGTTGAATTTCAAGTTAGTTGAGAGATGGATGCCAAGGTACTTGTGTGTGTGAACTGATTCTAAATTTGAATTGTGGAGAGTGTAGGTGTGATGGAGGGGGTTGTACGCTCTGGTGAATCTTAAAAGTTTGCATTTGTCTGGTCGTGTCACTACATTGTGAAAAATGGAGCCGGGTTGTGAGAGGTGAGAGGTGTTGAGTGTTTGGGGTTCAAGAAGAGGTGTTGTGTGCCAGGGTTGTCTGTGTTATGTTGATATGGCGTGTCGAAAGAATTGAGCAGTAGAATAGGATCAGCTGAGAAGAATGAGGATGATAAATTAGGTACGCCGCATCTAAAGCAGATCCACGAGACGCTATTGTCAACCAATCCAGCGTAAGTCGACGTGAAAAGACCCGATACAGCTAACGTTGTACCAGCCAGCATGCTCGGATCTATCATGACACGAATCACACTGGTTGGCCCTCTGCCCCCACCTCACCGCCTTGCTACAAAGTTGGCAAGGATACTTAGGGCAAGAAGGGCCAGGGTTGACCATAGCGCCCGTGTCTCCACATAGAAGCAGCAAGAGAAGGATGGTGTGTCGTTTGTGTCCTTTTGTATCGTTGTTTGTGTGCCGTTCGAATTACTGAACCAAGGTGAGCGAAAAAGACTGTTGTGTGTGAGTGCTTGTTTGTGGTTGTCGTGGGTGTGTTGTTTGTGTCCTCGAATGTGTAACGCATGTAGTATAAGTGCTATGAGTGTAACCGTGGTGATAAGGAAGGCACTGTGTATGCTAGTATTACGTTTTTCTTGTTTTACCTTCCGTGAGCATGTACAGTGTTGTTGTGTTGTCAGCCACCTAGTGTTACTGGGCCGCTTCGTGAGCTGGAACAGCCTCGTCCGGCAGTTTAAAGAAGTTGCCATCACAATTTAAGGAAAATAAAAAATAACGTAAAATAAAGGATAAAACCTAGATAAAGAATATTAAAAACCTAAAAACAAGTTAAAACAATGTGTGTAGATAAAAACAGTGTTATGTATGTGTAGATTCACTTATCTTTGTGCTGGGACGGGTGAGGAAGGGAGGGAAGGAGAGAGGAAAAGCACGTCCACACTCGGCGAGAGCCAACAGCCAACCTAACTATATATATCACCTACAGGCCTCCCGGGCAGTCACTTGATGACGACCTTGAAATGTACAGCGTTTTAAGGCGACTCACTGATATTAAGATACTTTAACCTCCCCCATATCGACGGGGCGACACTGTCAGGTACAGAAGGCGAGTCACATAGAATGATCGAATTTCTGGAAGAAAATTATCTAAGCCAAATGGTTTCTGAACCAACTCGACAAAATAATATACTCGACCTTGTTATAACGACCCAAGATAACCTAGTCAGTAATGTCACGGTAGGAGAACACCTCGGTTCTTGCGATCATAAATTAGTGCGCGTTGACATTAGAGCTCAATCATCAGTGACTGAAAATAAAGTAAAGGTGCCCAATTTCAAAAGAGCTAACTTCGTAGAAATCCGACAAAAACTAACAGAAATATAACTATCAGATGAGGACAATGTAGAGGAAGCCTGGCTAAGCTTTAAAAATCACTTACTCACTCAGCAGAACACATTCGTCCCCTTGTGCGAGAAGCGAATTAACACTAATATAAGCCCATCTTGGTTTAATAGCGAAATTAAACACTCAGTCAAGGAGAGAAAATTATTTTACAGGTTAAAGAAAGAGCAAAGCACGCCCGAAAACATTAGACTTTATAATGATGCCAGGCGACGAGTAAAAAGATTAGTATGTCAGGCAAAGCGTAGATATGAAGAAAATATTGCAGCCAACTGTAAGAATAATCCGAAATCTTTCTTCAATTACATAAACAACAGAAAGGCGATCAGAAGTGGAATTGGACCTTTAACAAACAGCGACGGTTCACTAGTGACTGACAGCCAACACATTGCAAACCTCTTAAACAATTATTTTTCCTCAGTGTTTACTACAAACAGTCTTCCTCCCACTACCAGCAACACCAGTACTAATATAAATCTCGAGCATGCATTGCCTAATTTTGAAATAACAACCGATGAAATACTTAAAGCTCTCCATTCACTTAAAACAAATATAAGTCCCGGACCCGACAAAGTATATCCTATACTGCTTAAAGAAACAAAGAGCGAAATACTCTCCTCCCTCACAACCGTATTCAATATGTCCTTGCGACAAGGCATCGTCCCTTCGGATCGGAAAAAGGCTAACGTGACACCGATTTTTAAGAAAGGAGACCAAAAAATACCAGGTAACTACCGACCCATTAGTCTAACTTCAATTGTAGGTAAGCTACTTGAGAGCATAATTAGAGACAAAATTGTGAGTTACCTCGAAAGCCACTCATTAATTGGGGATTCACAATATGGCTTCCGTAACAAAAGATCCTGCCTATCAAACCTATTGACCTTTTATAACGACCCATTCTCAGTTTATGACGTAACCAAATCATTGGACGTAGTCTATCTTGATTTCCAGAGAGCATTTGATAAAGTCCCACATCATAAATTACTTTATAAATTAAAGCAAATAGGTATTGACGGTCAAGTAAATCGAATTGGTTGAGCAACTGGTAGAGCAATTGGTTGAGCGAATTGGTTGAGCAACAGACAACAAAGAGTGGTGATTGACTGATTTAACTCAGAGTGGGCGCCGGTCACAAGTGGCGTCCCTCATGGCTCGGTGTATCAACAATGTGGATGTTGGACCCAATAATCGCATTAGTAAATTTGCAAACGACACAAAGATTGGTAACTCGGTTCTCACTGACGAAGACAGGCAAAGCCTCCAAGAGGATTTGCACAAAATTTCAGCTTGGTCGAATAGATGGGAGATGCCCTTTAACGTAGACAAGTGCCAGGTCCTTCAAGTTGGAACAAGAAATAAGAAGTTCGATTACGAAATGCGGGGCGTTAAACTCACGAGCGTTCAATGCATTAAGGACCTGGGGGTCAAAATTGCGTCAAACCTCAAATTCTCACACCAATGCATCGATGCTGCAAATAAAGCGAACAGAATGTTGGGCTTCATTAAAAGAAACTTTTTATTCAAGAATAAAGATGTAATACTTCCGCTCTACAATAGTTTAGTCAGACCCCATTTGGAATATGCGATACAGTTTTGGTCTCCCCACCATGCAAAGGACGTTGTTAAATTAGGTGTTCAGCGTCGGGCAACAAAAATGATATCTTCCTTGCGCAACAAATCCTACGAAGAAAGACATTCCACCCTTAACATGTTCTCTCTTGAGAAACGTCGCCTCCGAGGAAAACTGATCGAATGTTTTAAAATACTTAATGGTTTCACGAATGTAGACAGAACGAAATTGTTTATGATCGATGGCATTTTGCGAACGAGCAACAATGGCATCAAAACTCAAATGTAGACAAGTAAATTCAGACTGCACCAAATTTTTCTTCTCCAACGTTGTAGTGCGAGAATGGAATAAGCTCCCACCGTCAGTGGTCCAGTGTAACACGATTGACTCCTTTAAAAACAAGCTCGACCGTCACTTCCTTGAACTTAATATTAACTAGAGTAGAAAAGCAACGTTTTGGACCCACCTGATTAATGTAGAATCACTTAGGTTTAAGGACAGACCAACTAGTCTGGACCATGAGGTCTGTGTGGTCTCATTTTCTACGTAATTCTTTGTAAGTATGGTGAAGGAGGAACATTACACCTGCTACAGTGAGCCAGGAGGGAAGTATTTGTGACATATCACTCCAGAGAAAGATGGCATCAAGAAACCAGGTGAGATAATGGCAGATAACATTGTGAAATGGCTCAGAGAGAGGAACGTAGACCAGACCCTGCAGGCCATTGGAGGGGACAGCACCAACACGAACATAGGGTGGCAAGGGGGGGTCATGCAGTGGACAGAGCGGAAGATTGGGAGGAAGCTGGTCTGGATTGTTTGTGACCTCCACACCAAAGAGTTGTCACTCAGACATCTGATCCAGGAGCTGCATTGCAAGACTCTTTTAAACAACAGATGGCCTGGTCCTCTTGGCAAGATGCTGGAGTCCGTCACCGAGTTAGAAATAAATCTGAGCTTTGAAAGAATCACTGTTGGCCCTCCACTCGTTGAGCTTGCACATACTGTGATTGACGACCTGAGTACTGACCAGTACTATGATTACATGATTTGCAGTGCCATCAGGACTGGGGTCATGCCTGATAGACCTACATACCTGCAAATAGGACCAGCCTCACATTCTAGGTGGCTCACAACGGCTCTCAGGTTCTGCAGAATTTGGGTCGCTCATCATAAACTGAAGGGGAACCAGCTTCACAACCTGAGACTTATTGTTCAGTTCATCGTGGGTGTCTACTTGCCAAACTGGTTCAACACCAAGGTCAAGTCATCGTTCTCCGAAGGTCCGAGACATGTTCTCTTCCAGCTTGAGTTCCTGAAGAGTCAGACAAGGAAGGTTGTTCAGATTGTGGAGCAGACTGTGAGGAGATCTTCCTGGTATGCTCATCACGACAAAGCTCTGCAGTAAGGATGAGGAGGAGAGAAGAGTGGCAGTCAAGATGATCTTTGATATGAGATTTATGAGAGGATCTGGGCATGACGGATCCGTTGGTGACGATTCCTTCAGGGTTAGGAAGACTCCTGAAATTAATATAGATGCCAAGACCCTCACTGATCTCATAGATCTGGATAACATCCAGGCTGGCAGTGAGCCTCCTCTTCCCTGCAGCCTCACCAGTGTTCAAGTCAAAGCTTTCCTGGACAACCCCATGTATGTCCCTGCCTGGTCCTCTGACACCCAGAGTATAGAGCGTTGTGTGCAGCAAGTGAGTGAGGCAAGCAGTCACGTGTACAGCCGGGAGAGGAGAGAAGGCTACATCTGAGCTCAGGTGGTCAGCAGGGAGGTGATGAGTAGGAACAGAAGCAAGAAAGACATGTTTTCTATGGTGTGCAGCAACATAGGGTCGTAGTGGTAAAACCTGTTATTGTATTTGATGATTTTGTTTTCTAAAGTAATATTAAAATTATTAAATGTATCACGATCATTCGTTTCACTATTCTGGATCCATTTTCATCCTAATAAATTAATCTGATGCATTTACTTTACTTTAAATAAGCTATTTAGTGGTGTTGGTAGGAGGGTGGGAATACTGAATTTTCATAAAATTTCAAGTTAAAAGTTACCTAGCAAAAACTTAAAAGTTTTCAAATTTGAAGATATCACATGATTTGGCTCATAAAACTACATCATTTATTCCATGGGCCGATTTTTCAAACTCTAATTTTTTTTCGCCACCCTATGACACACCTAATATATATATATATATATATATATATATATATATATATATATATATATATATATATATATATATATATATATATATATATATATATATATATATATATATATATGAATTTGAGATGCAGATCGGAGAAAGATTTCAAGCCCTTATGGAGATGGACATGAACGAAGAATACTCAATAGAAGGAATATACACAAAGTTTAAGGAAGGAACGAATAAGGTTACGGAAGCAGTGGTGGGAGTGAGGAGAGGTCAACAAGTAGAGGGGATGACAGCTGAGGAGGAGGAGCTATGCGCGATGAGGAGAGAAGCAAGAATAAGGATGATCAACAACAGACAGGATGCGGATGAGCGAGATAACTCCAGAACATTGAACAGGAGGGTTAAGGCAGCAGCAAACCGACGCAAGAAGCAGGCGCTAGAGAATAAAGTAATCGAAATGGAGACTAATTTCAGATAGAATAATAGCCATAAACTATTTTAGACCGTAAGAGACCTGGAGGGTAAGCCAATGAAGAGGATGAATACTGTGAGGGATACAGATGGAAAAATATTAACAAAGAAAGAAGATGCGATGGAAAGACCACTTTGAGAGGCATCTAAACACATGGTTCCCACATGAGGAAGGTGCATTAGAAGACATAGAGGTAAATCCAATAAAAGATGACCAAGAGGGGCACATAAGAAGAGAGGAAGTGCTGAGTGCCATCAAAAGAATGAAGGTCAGAAGATCACCTGGTGTAGAAGTAATAACGGCTGAGGTACTGCGAGAGGGGGGAGCGTCGATGGTGGACATGCTGAGGAGGATCTTCAATAGGATGTGGGCTGAAGAGAGAGCACCGAGAGACTGGGCTAAGATGTTAGTGTCCCCAATGCACAAGAAAGGGAGCAAACTAGAACCGGGCAACTACAAAGCGATATGGCTACTATCAATTCCAGGGAAGGTGCTTTGAAGTATAATGCTGCAAAGGATGAAACCCAAACTGGAACTCTTTATGAGCCGGAGTCAATTTGGTTTCAGGCCTGGCAGGTGAACGGTGGATGCCATCTTCGTTATGAGACAGTTAATAGAGAAGGCCAGGGAGCACAGTGTCCCGTTACTCATCAATTTTGTGGACTTTAAAGCGGCATTCGATACGGTCTGGAGAGAGGCACCATGGAAAATGTTGGGAGAGGTTCAAATAGACACAAAAAATAATAAACATCATAAGAGAGTGCTTTGATCAGACGCAGTGTGCAGTGACGGTGGATGGAAACATGACAGAGTGGTTCGATGTAGGGGTGGGAGTGAGACAGGGATGCTCTATGTCACCTTCCCTGTTTAACGTGTACCTGGAGTTTGTCATGAGGGAGTTGAGAAGTCTGGATGAATGATTGAACTTAGTGGATACCATGTCAGTCGACATTCGATATGCAGATGACACAACCCTACTAGCCGCAGAATTTGATAAATTGCGGGATACGAAGGCAGAGCTGAAGCAGGCATGTATAAAATGGGAAATGAAAGTAAATGCTAACAAATGTAAGATAATATCGCCTGAAGATGGGATAATTGAAATAGATGGAGAAGACATCGAGCACGACGACACTTTTGTATATTTGGGGAGTGTGGTGCCGGGTACGGAGCACGATATAAAGAGAAGGGTAGGATTGGTCGCATCCTCTTTTGGCAGATTGAAAAATACTGTTTGGAGCAGGAGGGACCTGTCAAGACACCTTAAGGTCCGCCTCTAATACTACCAATAGCTATTTATGTATCAGAGACCTGGACACTAAGGGCAGCAGAGGCTAGAATGCTGGAGGTATTCGAGATGAGGTGCTTGAGAGTTATAAGAGGAGTAACCTTGAGGGACAGAATGACGAATGAGAGAGTGAGGAGGGAGTTGGGAGTGGAGTCCACTATCACCGAGGCGATTAAGAAGAAAATAAATAGCTGGTTCGAACACGTAGTGAAAAGCCCCTGGAACGAATATGTGGCAGTGGCATACCATGATGAGTTCAGCAATCCGAAACCGAGGGGAAGACCCCCAAAAAGATGGCGAGACCAGATAAGGGAGGACACAGGGCTGCCGCTGCAAACAGTGGAAAGAAACATAATGAGAGAGATGGCAGGGAGGAGAGGTGCGGACGGAGATGAAGTGGCAAGGGGCCGAAGAGGCCTGCGCTAAGTCATATATATATTATATATATATATATATATATATATATATATATATATATATATATATATATATATATATATATATATATATATATATATATATATATATATAACTGTATATATATATATATATATATATATATATATATATATATATATATATATATACATGTATATATATATATATATATATATATATATATATATATATATATATATATATATATTTATATATATATATATATATAGAGCATATCAAGGGCAACAAAAAGAACATGTAGAAGGAAAAGCCCGCTAACTATTGCTCCCGCAAAGCAAAAAGTATAGAGTGGCCAAAAAAGAGGTCATTTTCGGATTGAGAGGAGTCTTGATTCACTCTTCTTGAAAGAGGTCAAGTCATAGGCAGGAGGAAATACAAACGAAGGAAGGCTGTTCCAGAGTTTACCAATGAAGGGGATGAAAGAAATGAGATGCTGGTTACCTTTTCCGTAAGGGGTTTGGACAGTATAGGGATGAGCTTGAGTAGAAAGTCGTGTGCATCGTGGTCGCGGGAGGGAAGGAGGCATGCAGTTTTTCTGACCATTCGATAATGTGATTGAGGTCTTTCTGTATGATTTCGCAGTCGGTCTTTGTGAGCGCCTTTCCACCCACCTTGGTGTCATCAGCAAATTTCGATATTGTTGATTTCAATCCTGATTCGAGGTCGTTGATATATATGATGAAGAGAGTGGGTCCCAGTACTGACCCTTGAGGCACTCCACTAGTGACTCGAAGCCAATCGGAAGGCTGTCCGTTTAGTAGTACTCTTTGTTTTCTGTCGGTTAGCCAATCTCTTATCTACGCGATTAGATTGACTCCAATGCCCGCCGAGTGCAGTTTATTAAGGAGTCGCTCGTGCGGTACCTTGTCGAATGCTTTCTGAAAGTCCAGGTATATAACATCACTGGGGATGTGGGCATCCTAGTTCTTATATATACCTTGGAAGATGTCTAATAAATTTGTTAGGCATGAGCGCTTGTTTCTGAAGCCATGCTGGGTGTCGGAGATTACATTATTGTCTTCTAGAAACTTGACAAGTTTGTCTCTAATAATCTTTTCGAGTATTTTTCCTGCCACTGATGTCAAACTTATGGGCCTGTAGTTTAATGCAACGCTTTTGTCTCCTTTTTTGAAAATCGGTGTTACGTTCGCCATCTTCCAGTCTTCCGGGACCTTGTTCAATTTAACAGACTGGTTGAATATGGTAGTGAGTGGCTGAAGTATTTATTTAATCTCTTTTAATAACCGTGGTGACAAACCGTCGGGTCCCGTTAACCTGTTCGTGTCGAGTTTGTCCAAATACTCTTTAACTTCTTGGTCGCATATTATATCAGTTTCCAGGGGCGTGATCTCACTCGGCGGGTCAGGGCTCTCGGGAATGGTCTCGATGTCCTCGACTGTGAATACGGATGCAAAGTTACTGTTGAGGATTGAGGATTAGGAATGACCTTCGACCTACTTTCCGAGCCCTGAAGAAGCTCCGCTCTAAATCTCCCTCTCAGGTGAGCGCTATCCGAACAGCTGATGGCTGCCTCGTGTCGAACAAAAATGGGCAGAGGGCTCGTTGGGCTAAGTACTTTCAGCAGCTGTACATGACAGACCCTCCATGTTGGCGGCTTCCAGTTGCTGGGTTGCAGGTGGCGGATGCTGACCCACCCATTGACGAAATCCCACCCTCTCTGGTTGAGGTCAGAGAGGCTGTGGCCAAGTTGAGGGGTGGGAAGGCATCTGGCACCTGTAACATCAGTGCGGAGCTGCTCAATTTGGAGGTGAGGCCATGATCCGCGGGTTGCATGCGGTCTTGATTGCCGTATGGCAGTCCAGGAACCATTCCTCCTGACTGGAAGAGGGGTTTGGTCGTCCCTATCTGGAAAGGGAAAAGGGACCGCCAGGACTGCAACATATACCGTGGTATTACACTGCTCAGTGTGCCAGGCAAGGTGCTTGGCCACCTATTGCTGATGCGAATTCCCAGCCAGCTGCTGAAGCTGCAGAGACCTGAACAGTCTGGGTTCATTCCTGGCAAGTCAACAACTGACCGTATCCTAGCGCTTCGCGTATTGGTGGAGGGCCGACGTGAGTTTCGACAGGGGATGCTTGCAGCCTATGTCGATCTCAAGAAGGCGTTTGATTCAGTGAATCGTGAGGCACTCTGGGATCTTCTGCGACTCCGTGGGACTCCTACGAGGAATATTGGTCTGCTCACTGGGGGGGGGGGAGGGGGGGGGGCTTGTCCAGATCCCTTCCCGTGAATGCGGATATATATATATATATATATATATATATATATATATATATATATATATATATATATATATATATATATATATATATATTTGACTATTTGAACTCTAAAGTGGAGCACATCTAGACCCACTCTCCCTTCGCTGAAATCTCCATCCTAGGAGATATCAATGTTCACCACCAGCTTTGGCTTTCATCCTCTTTCACTGACCATCCTGGTGAATAAGCCTACAACTTTGCTATCCTCAACGACCTAGAGCAGTTGGTCCAGCACCCTACACGTATTCCCGACCGTCTTGGAGATCGGCCCAACATTCTAGACCTCTTCCTTACCTCAAACCCTTCTGCTTATTCTGTCAAACTGTTCTCTCCGTTGGGCTCCTCCGATCACAATCTTATTTCTGCATCCTGTCCTATCGCTCCTGTACACCCTCTGGACCCACCGAAGAGGCGATGCTTCTGGCATTTTGCTTCAGCTCGGTGGGACGACCTGAGGATGTACTTTTTCGATTTCCCGTGGAATGATTATTGCTTCCAGGATAGAGACCCCTCTGTGTGTGCTCAGCGCATCACAGAGGTGATTGTCTCTGGAATGGAGGCATACATTCCTCGTTCTTTCTCTACTCCTCACGCTAAAAAGCCTTGATTTAATCACGCTTGTTCTCGTGCTGTCAGTGATAGAGAGGTAGCTCACAAAAGGTACCAGAGCCTTCAAACTAATGCTAATTATGAACTTTACATTTCTGCCCGAAATCGTGCCAAATCTATTCTCCGACTATCCAAAAATTGTTTCATTAATAGAAAATGTCAAAATCTTGCTTTCTCTAACTCTTCCCGTGACTTCTGGCATCTAGCCAAAAACATCTCCTCCAACTTCACTTCTTCATCTTTCCCTCCACTCCTCAGTCCTGACGGCAACACTGCCGTCTCATCTATCTCTAACGCTGAACTCTTCTCTCAAACTTTTTCTAAAAACTTCACTCTGGACGATTCTGGGCATATTCCTCCTACTCATCCCCCCTCTGACTCCTTTATGCCTGTTATAAAGATTCTTCAAAATGATGTTTTCTACGCCCTCTCTGGCCTCAATCCTCAGAAGGCTTATGGACCTGATGGAGTGCCTCCTATTGTCCTTAAAAACTGTGCCTCCGTGCTGTCACCCTGCCTGGTCAAACTCTTTCGCCTCTGCCTGTCAACATCTACCTTTCCTTCTTGCTGGAAGTATGCCTTCATACAACCTGTACCTAAGAAGGGTGACCGCTCCAATCCCTCAAACTACCGTCCTATAGCTTTACTTTCTTGTCTATCTAAAGCTTTTGAATCAATCCTTAACCGGAAGATTCAAAAGCACCTTTCCGCTTCTGACCTTCTATCTCCTAGCCTTCTTAACTGACTCTTGGTCATCCTCTCTTAGCCGTTTCGGTGAAACTTTTGCTATTGCACTGGACATATCAAAAGCTTTTGATAGGGTCTGGCACAAATCTTTGCTTTCTAAACTACCCTCCTACGGTTTCTATCCTTTTCTCTGTACCTTTATCTCCAGTTTCCTTTCTGACCGTTATATTTCTGCCGTGGTAGACGGTCACTGTTCTTCCCCTAAATCTATTAACAGTGGTGTCCCACAGGGTTCTGTCCTATCTCCCACTCTTTTTCTGTTGTTCATTGATGATCTTCTTTCCAAAACGAACTGTCCTATCCATTCCTACGCCGATGATTCCACTCTGCATTACTCAACTTCTTTTAATAAAAGACCCACCCTTCAAGAACTTAACGACTCAAGGCTGGAGGCTGCAGAACGCTTAGCCTCAGACCTTACTATTATTTCCGATTGGGGCAATAAGAACCTGGTGTCCTTCAATGCCTCAAGAACACAGTTTCTCCACCTATCCACTCGACACAATCTTCCAAACAACTATCCCCTATTCTTTGACAACACCCAGCTATCACCTTCCTCAACACTAAACATCCTCGGTCTATCCTTAACTCAAAATCTCAACTGGAAACTTCATATCTCATCTCTTACTAAATCAGTTTCCTCGAGGCTGGGCGTTCTGTACCGTCTCCGCCAGTTCTTCTCCCCTGCACAGTTGCTGTCCATATACAGGGGCCTTGTCCGCCCTCGTATGGAGTATGCATCTCATGTGTGGGGGGGCTCCACTCACACAGCTCTTCTGGACAGAGTGGAGGCTAAGGCTCTTCGTCTCATCAGCTCTCCTCCTCATACTGATAGTCTTCTACCTCTTAAATTCCGCCGCAATGTTACCTCTCTTTCTATCTTCTATCGATATTTCCACGCTGACTGCTCTTCTGAACTTGCTAACTGCATGCCTCCCCCCCTCCCGCGGCCCCGCTCCACTCAACTTTCTACTCATGCTCATCCCTATACTGTCCAAACCCCTTATGCAACAGTTAACCAGCATCTTCACTCTTTCATCCCTCACACTGGTAAACTCTGGAACAATCTTCCTTCATCTGTATTTCCTCCTGCCTACGACTTGAACTCTTTCAAGAGGAGGGTATCAGGACACCTCTCCTCCCATATTTGATCTTCCTTTCGGCCACCTCTTTTGTTTCTTTTTTAGGAGGAACGAGTAGCGGGCTTTTTTTTATTATTGTTTTCTTATTTTTGTGTGCCCTTGAGCTGCCTCCTTTGTTGTAAAAAAAAAATAGATATATATAGATATATATATATATATATATATATATATATATATATATATATATATATATATATATATATATATATATATATATATATATATATATATATATATATATATATATATATATATATATATATATATATATATATATATATATATATATATATATATATATATATATATATATATATATATATATATATATATATATATATATATATATATATATATATATATATATATATATATATATATATATATATATATATATATATATATATATATATATATATATATATATATATATATATATATATATATATATATTTTACGTCGTTGCCTGTTGCGCCGGTAGACATCTTCCAGGTGGGGCCTGATGGTCGGCCCAAGGCTTCTCCCAGGTGAGGCCTGATGGTCGGCCCAGCCCGTTCTGGCGCAGGCGAGCGTTTATCGTGGCGCCGTCTTGCATTGACTCATGCTGCCCCCCGGAACTCGTTCTTGATTCGCTTGGACGGCTTCCTATAGAGTCCGGGTTGATGGCTGGTCTTCAGGACAGCATATGGGTAGTTTTAAGCCACTCGGCGGTGACTGAAAAATCCGAGTGGTAGCGTGGGGATTCGAACTCGCGTCGTCCATCACGCGGTGAATGTGGGCCCAGTACGCTACCAGTTCGGCCACAGCCTACCCCATACATAGCCTACCATATATATATATATATATATATATATATATATATATATATCACCCACCCTCATCGATATTATATATATATATATATATATATATATATATATATATATATATATATATATATATATATATATATATATATATATATATATATATATATATATATATATATATATATATATATATATATATATATATATATATATATATATATATATATATATATATATATATATATATATATATATATATATATATATATATATATATATATATATATATATATATATATATATATATATATATATATATATATATATATATATATATATATATATATATATATAGCTCAAGGGCACACAAAAAAGAAAACAATAGTAAAAAAAAGCCCGCTACTCGCTGCTTCCAAAAAAGAATCACAAGAGGTATCCGAAAGAAAGGTCAATTTCGGGAGGAGAGGTGTCCTGATACCCTCCTTTTGAAAGAGTTCAAGTCGTAGGCAGGAGGAAATACAGATGAAGGAAGATTGTTCCAGAATTTACCAGCGTGAGGGATGAAAGAGTGAAGATGCTGGTTAACTCTTGCATAAGGGGTTTGGACAGTATAGGGATGAGCATGAGTAGTAAGTCGTGTGCAGCGGGGCCGCGGGATGGGGGAGGCATGTAGTTAGAAAGTTCAGAAGATCATTCAGCGTGGAAATATCTATAGAAGATAGAAAGAGAGGCAACATCGCGGCGGAATTTAAGAGGTAGAAGACTATCAGTAGGAGGAGTAGAGCTGATGAGACGAAGAACTATTGACTCCACTCTGTCCAGAAGAGCTGTGTGAGTAGAGCCTCCCCACATGTGAGATGCATACTCCATACGAGGGCGGACAAGGCCCTTGTATATGGATAGCAACTGCGCGAGGGAGAAGAACTGGCGGAGACAATACAGAAAGCCCAACCTCGATGGAACTGATTTAGCGAGAGAGGAGATATGAAGTTTCCAGTTAAGATTTTGAATAAGGATAGACCGAGGATGTTTAGTGTTGAAGACGGTGAGAGCTGAGTGTTGACGAAAAATAGGTTCCTTCTGCCCCAATCGGAAATGATAGCAAGGTCTGAGGCTAAGCGTTCTGCAGCCTCCAGTCTGGAGTCGTGTCCTTCCTGTTGTGATGGTCTTCTATTGAAAGAAGTTGAATAATGCAGAGTGGAGTCGTTGGCGTATGAGTGGACAGGACAGTTTGTTATGGAAAGAAGATCATTGATGAATAACAGGAAAAGAGTGGGTGATAGGACAGAGCCCTGTGGAACGCCACTGTTGATAGGTTTAGGGGAAGAGCAGTTACCGTCTACCACCGCAGAAATAGAACGGCCGGAAAGGAAACTGGAGATAAAGGAACAGAGAGAGGGATATATTCCGAAAGAGGGCAGTTTAGAAAGCAAAGACTGGTGCCAGACTCTATCGAAGGCTTTCAATATGTCTAGCGCAACATAGAAAGTTTCACCGAAACGGCTAAGAGAGGATGACCAAGAGTCAGTTAAGAGAGCAAGAAGATCGCCAGTAGAACGCCCCTTGCGGAATCCATACTGGCGATCAGATAGAAGGTTAGAAGTGGAAAGGTGCTTTTGAATCTTCCTGTTAAGGATTGATCCAAAAGCTTTAGACAGACAGTAAAGTAAAGCTATCGGGCGGTAGTTTGAGGGATTGGAACGGTCACCCTTCTTAGGCACAGGCTATACAAAGGTATACTTCCAGCAAAAAGGAAAGATAGATGTTGATTGACAGAGACGAAAGAGTCTGACCAGACAGGGTGTCAGCACAGAAGCACAGTTTTTAAGGACAATAGAAGGCACTCCATCAAGTCCATAAGCCTTCTGAGAGTTGAAACCAAAGAGGGCATAGAAAACATCATTTGGAAGAATCTTAATAACAGGCATAAAGGAGTCAGAGGGGCGATAAGTAGGAGGAATATGCCCAGAATCGTCCAGGGTGGAGTTCTTACAGAAAGTTTGAGCGAACAGTTCAGTTTTAGAGACAGATGAGACGGCAGTGCTGCCTTCAGGGTTAAGGAGAGGAGGGAAAGAGGAAGAAGTGAAATTGGAGGAGATGCCAGAAGTCACGGGAAGAATTAGAAAAAGCAAGGTGTTGACATTTTCTATTAATGAAATAAGTTTTGGAAAGTCGTAGAATAGATTTGGCACGATTCCGGGCTGAAATGTAAATATCAAAGTTAGCGGGAGTTCGAACGCTCTAGAACTTTTTTTGAGCTACCTCTATCTTTAATAGCACGAGAACAAGCATGATTAAAGCAAGGCTTTTTAGCATGAGGAGTAGAGAAAGTACGTGGAATGTTTGCCTCCATTCCAGAGACAATCACCTCTGTGATGCGCTGAGCACACACAGAGGGGTCTCTCTCCTGGAAGCAGTAATCATTCCACGGGAAATCGGAAAAATACATCCTCAGGTCGTCCCACCGAGCTGAAGCAAAATGCCAGAAGCATCGCCTCCTCGGCGGTCCAGAGGGTGTACAGGAGCGATAGAACAGGATACAGAAATAAGGTTATGATCGGAGGAGCCGAACGGAGATAACAGTTTGACAGAGTAAGCAGAAGGATTAGAGGTTAGGAAGATTTAAAATGTTGGAGGTGTCTCCAAGGCGGTCAGGGATATGTGTAAGGTGCTAAAGCAACTGCTCTAGATCATTACTGATAGCAGAGTTGCAGGCATGTTTACTAGGCTCGTCAGTGAAAGGGAATGAAAGCCAAAGCTGGTGGTGAACATTGAAATCTTAAATGGAGATTTCAGCGAATGGAGGGAATCAAGATGTGCTCCACTTATGAATTCAAATATTCAGTGCATTGTACATACTTGGTAAAATTAGGTTAGAGCTTAACAGCACTTATGTATTCATTAGTATAATGACAATTAAGTCTCAGCCAGATTATGGAAAATTCTGAAGTGAAGATTTCTCTTATGCATTATAACAGTGATATTGTGGTGTTCTTGAAGTGTCTGGACTCCCGAAAATCCCGTAAAATTCTCAGCAATAAAAATATAAAATAAAATATCTGAAAATTGGGTTTTTCAGACTCATAGCCCCTGCTAGTCACTCATTATTTAAATATCTGACCAGTCACATCTCTCATAGGACAAGCAAATACCAGATGAACCAGCTCCTAAGTTTATTTCAGCAACAAAGAAACTCGCTGTAAATTAAGAATAATTAATTAGTCCCAGGCACACAGCAACCTAGCTATCTATCTTAAAACATCCTATGCAAATAGATTACTTAGCTGTAGGTGGGGGGAAGCGGGAGCCACACCTGATCTACCTCGTGGTCTGGAGCCCTGGAGTCCTTCTTCAATCCTCTCTCGTTCCTCAGCTCTGCAACACGCCGTGCCCTCCTTACCTCCCACGGTCGTCTCTCACCTGTAGTACACAGTCTCACGACTTGTGGATACTACGAGGCTGGAAAGACCACCACGATGAACAGCGTGGCGCGGGAGGTTGGTGAGGAACGTCTAGTCGCATTGGAGTCTGGTTGGAAGATGGCTGGAAGAAGGTGGCGGGACCCACAATGCTCAGCGCCCCGGCTGCGGTCAAGATGCCAGCTCTCGCCATACTGACATCTCGTTTTCTGTGCAACACTTACGCTAAAACGCCCTAACGGCTATCGATTTATTATTTATTAATAACCTAACACATGCACTTGGTCATAGTGGGTCATGCATCCCACTCATAACTAAGCTTTGGCAGTAATAACGAATACGATTTGAAATAGCGCGCTGTTCCCGCCTTCTAGTTTTCCCGCCTGTCTTGTGACTACTTCCCGCTCTCTCAATCAAAATGGCGGTCACTTCCGCGGTATTTTTCCACGGGCTGTTCCTTGAATAATGAAATCATGACAGATATTATTTCGTTCACAGACGCAGAATAAAACTTTAGACTGAAATTTAAGGTTGTGAAAGTAGGAGGGACCAGAATAGAGATCAGTTTCAGCAGCCTTATAAAATCTGTGTTTCGGTTAGGAAGAGAAGGAGAGATGATGTTCCACAAAATGGAAATTAGAGCAAAGACAGCGAATGGTAGAGAAAAAATTGGAAAAGCTATCAACCAATCAAGATACCTCCGGGTCGTTGCCAGAAGTGGAGTAAGACCTGGGTAGATTTCTAGTCCCCTCCCTAGATGAGGTTTCCGAGGCGGGTTTTATACTACTTGCTATTATAAATTTTGAAAAATCTTGAGTAAATGATGTGCTTGCCGCGTGTATATAAATTAGCATCTCCCCAGGGGCTTCCCCGGAGAAGAGCTCGCGGCCTATGTCCGTGAGTTGCTGGAGGACGATAGAGTGCAGGTGACGGACTTGTGGAGGAGGCTCGTCTCGGCCTTTGCCGTCTCTGCCCCCTGGTGGCACCAGAGTGTGCTGCTAGACCTGAGCAACTGGGAGTTTGTGTGTCGCTACCACACCCGAGTGGCTGCCGCCGCTGATACCCAGTCCCCTGACAGTAATGGAGAGTAAACTGAAAATTGCCACTTTTAAGTGTCAGGGGATCAAGAGAGCAGCGAGCCCTATATCAAGGACCTATAAGGCCAGGTTCATATCCTGGCCTTGCAGGAAACGTGGCTGTGCGGGGACGAACTGCACAGGTCAAACACTCTCCACAAGGACTTTGTGTCGTTCTCTACGACAGACGCGGACGACTCTCAGGTCCTGCAAGAGGAGGGGGAGACCTACGGGGGACTCACCTTTCTGTGGCATAAGAGGCTCAGTAAGCACATCCGGTTGAGTGGTGCTCAGGACCCCAAAGTCCTGAGCATTACCTACAAGGCTCTCCCTCCTCCTGGTGAATGTGTATCTCCCTACCAACATCAGGGAGAACAGGGATGATCAAGCCATGTGTTTAGGGACATTTGCCTCGTTGGTGGACAGTGCCCAGGAGCAACATGTTTGTGTGTTGGGGGACTTCAATGCTGCTCCTGGCACCCCCTTCTTCAGTGACCTACAACACGTGTGAGGACCGGGACATGGTGGTGGCCGATGTGAGGACGCTCCCTCCAACGAGCTACCACGTCAACATGGAGTGCTTCTCTCGCACCTGGCTTAACCATGTAGTGGTATCACCATGTCTGCACAGTGCTGTGGATGAGCGTACAATCTTATACGACAGTGTCTCTCCTCTGACCATTTTCCTCTCCTTTTTGGGCTAAAAATTAATGGGCTTCCTGCCTTGACATAGGTCAGGCAGGATAGGGTGGCAAGGGTTAAGTGGGATTTTCGGGACACAAGGAAAGAGGAGTATGGTCGGGTGGTGACAGTTGCTGAGAGACATTGCCATTGATCCTGTCAGGTTATGTTGCTGCCTGAGTACTTGTCTTGGCAGCGGGTATCATGACGCCATCGATAGGCACACGTTTATATAATGTATCGTTCGATTTCGTTCGTTTAGTTGGTTTTATATATGCCGCTGGGCGAAATAAAAATATTATTATTATTATTATTATTATTATTATTATTATTATTATTATTATTATTATTATTATTATTATTATTATTATAATATATTTACGTCTCTAATTAGTGTCCATCAATCGGTCGATATCTATTAAAGTACATGTTGATATTATTTAACTCACGTCACCATCAATTTCCATAGACATGGACAAAAATCTTATTGAAGTTATGTATTATTATTAGATGGAGGCTGTGTGTGTGTGTGTGTGTGTGTGTGTGTGTGTGTGTGTGTGTGTGTGTTTGTGTGAGCCAGTGGGTGTTCACGTAGAGCGCCTGACGTCACTCCCTTGGCTCCTCCTCCCCCGTGCTTGTTCCTGCCAGTGCCTGCTATAAAGGCCGAGGCAAGGGCGGCCTGGACATACAAGCTTGCCTTCCCGAGGCAAGCCAAGACCTAGTCCAGCGCTCAGGTGACTATTCATTGCTTGTATTTTTAGCTTTGGCCCAAGTGTGAAGGTCAAACTCTGAAAATATTTATTTTGTACTTATTTTTTGAAATCCTCATTTTTAGAAAATTTTCATTCTTCACAAAAGCGCCTCTTGTTTAGTGGTTCGGACGCCTAGTTACGAATTCACAACTTGGGTTCAAATTACGGCCTAGTTAGTCGGCGCACAGCGTATCCAGCTGGTCATCCTCCCTTCCAGGCAGGGCAATAAATTGGTACTTTGAGAAACCTAGGAAAGCTGAAATGTGATCAGCCAGATTTTGCACCAGACGTTACAACACAGTCCCACAGCCCAGTGTGACGGGTATGAACCACGGCCACGCGCAGCTCTAACTTATGTCCTTTCTCTTTCACTGTAGTATAGGTAACATATGCAAATTTGTTTTTAGGATAAGGCAATTAAAGAGAAAAAGAGCCTGCTGGTCACATGGTCAGGAAGAAGAGCAGGCCGAGGGGCAGCAAGAGAGCTGGGTGACATGCTCTACTTATAGGATTCTGTCAGCCTTAGACAAAGACAACGGGAACAAAATAAAAGCTGGACAAAGCAGAGTTCCCAGTTAATGTTTCGTTAACGTTTTAAACGACAAAGAAAACTGTATTAGTAGAACGGAAATTCTTTGCTTGACATTAGATCATTTTTTGACCTGTCAATTTGATGCATCATATCACACTTATGACGTCAGGGGTAGGCTATCTTACCTTGCATCCGTGTATTTAATTGACGCAGCGTCTCGGGGCGCTTCCCCCTGTGCTATAACGGCTTATGGTTCTAATGTCTGTACACACTACTTGTCAAGGGACCTTTGGCTGCCTTTCAGTAATCATGTCGAATCAGCAAATCAAAAGGGTTCTGATCGTGTGGCTGTGGCTGGCGGGCTGCCGTGTCCGGGATATCTCTATCCGCACTGGCACCAGCGTCTCCACAGTGTACCGCTGGTTGAGGCGTTGGCGGAGGGCGTACCTATCGACGAACGTCTTGGAGGACACAACAGAAGCTTCCAGTGGCTGCCTGGATCTGTGGGCTCTCTTAAACCTACAGTTATGGATGTCTGCCAAGACTACTGCCCGCGGGCAACACCTTGACTCTTACCACGTCCTGAAAAGTGTTGTAACGGGTCCTGTGCATTATAACGAGCCTGCAGCCACTTACGGGTCGTGCAAGACTGGACTCAGAGTGGAGGCACAGCGATGTTAAAGCTCTTAATTCACTACGCAGCAGTCCACCGGTTGTGCTAATTGTAAACTGTTTTTACCAATTAAATTACTTCGTAATTCTGACTTTACTTTTTCACATTATCTGAGGAACCCTTAGACATGAACGAAAAGTATCACGTCTCCGGACTGCTGCATCTGAGAGAATAGAGCATGAAAGGGAATTTGTAAACATTTTTTTTGTAAATTAATCAAATGTTTAAAGGCTGTAAAGTAGTAAGCAGAGGATGTGTCCTAATATTCATTCTGGGTCAGGCTTTTTCCCAGCAAGGGAGGGGAAGCATGAAGTCCGTTGAGGGCTTCCTATTTCTGCTGTTGCATCTCCTGAGATTTACAAATGGCTCGGGGGTGCAAGTGGCAAGCGGTTCACAGGTGGGAGTGGAAGAGGTCGGGACGGGGCAGGTGAGCGTGTTGGTGGCTCGCCTGATTGAACAGCATTACGCAGGGTGTCACGTGGTGCTCCTGACCACCGCGCCTCACTCACCTACGTCATCTGCCATTCGAAGGTAAAGAGATGCAGCGGGAAATGGATCCAAATGTTGTTGTTTATAAAGTATGGGAAGCATGAAAACACAGATGATGCATAAATGTCTTCCTCAGTCAGATGAGTGAAGGAACAACCGTAGCGAGTGTTTCTGTGGGTCACGAAACACTACAAAAGGCTCTCTCGGGGGAGGTCACGAAAGTATGTCAAGTTCTTATCCTCCACATTACCGAGAACAACGGCAATTCAACTACCAATGCATTAAGGTACGATACATTCACATTAGCTGCTAACAAAGCAATAAAGTATGAAATGCTATAAGAAGAAGTTAGCACGTTGGTTGAGGCTACTAAAAAGGACTCTCTTAGACAGACTGCTGGACGAGGCTGGTTTGTGGAAGATGCCGGAGACGCTGGTGGTGGTGGTGGGTGGACAGACACAGGTGACAGACGCTCTGCGCCACCACAGCCTTCGGAACACCATCCACGGCATCTACCTGGCCCTCCACCGCCCCGCCGCGCCTGCCGTGGCAGCAACCAGACCCTCCCGGCTCGCAGGGACATTCAAAGAACTAAGTACCGTCTTCATGCCATATTTACCGAAATGATGTGAAAACAATTATATATCAATGCCAATATATAATGTTTATGGGTGGGAAAAAACTAAAGACCAGTCACATCCTTTGTACTCTTTGTAACAAAAGGCAACCTGGAAGAGGGATGACTCAGTCATTTCCGTGCGGCATCGAAAAGACAGGTCTTGTGTAGACAGCCTTGGATCTCACTGTAGAAACAGCAGTCTTGTAGTGACTGACCTGCATCAAGCTGGCCACTCGCTACAATCTCAATATTCAACTTGGCTGCAGTGTGATTTCATGAGACATTTTCTATCCATAATGTTATTTTGAAAAAGCATTTTAAATATCTTTGCGAATAATAGAGCAGCAAATGTTGCGCTTCCTGCCATACGTTGATTGTCCTACGTAGTTTGGTTTTGCTTTCCCTTCAGTAAGCAAACTATTTTGTGTTTCTAGTGAGACCGCGGGTGAGTGTCTTCCGTCGGTGTTTGTTCTGCAGCGGCAGTGAGGTTCAATTCCTACAGCAACTGGACCTTGATATCTTATCCTTCGATGAAATCTTCAGAAGCAGTTCTCTCAACTGGGCTGTTTCAGGTTGTGCATTGAAAACTAAGGTTTTCCTCTATTTGCCCCCAAAGTTTTGACATCCAGTTAATATTGACAAACAGAGGGACCTGTTTGGATAGGTTACTGATGAGACTTTGTCCTGCTCTGCTGCAGGGTCACTGGTGGACCTGCACGGCCGTTCTTTACAACTGACGACCGTTCCCTACTTTCCTTACGTCGCCTACTCGAGGGACACGCCAGAGCGAGGCACCGCAGTGACACTTATGGACTCACTCAACGTCAGAATACTTCGCACTCTAGCCGCTGCTTTAAACTTTACGCAAGTCATCGCCTTTAACTATTTTTTTTGTGAAAATCTCACATTTCTGTTGATGTTCACCACACAGTTAACGTAGTCTTTTCTTTGTGCCCGGGTCCGCATCGCTGATACGGCTGTCATTGGCAGTGATGGTCGGCCCAATGTTGGTGGTGGAGCGGCTGGACTTTTACAACGACGCCATATTTATATGTTACTGATTGGTTCTCGGTGCCCCTAATGGGCCGCCGGAGATACGTGACGACTGAGATAGGATTTAGGGGCGTCGTCAGCCTCGCAGTGATGCACGGAAGTGTTCAGTGGACGACAACCAAGCACATTTTCATCGCGTGTTGATCCGTCGGTCACCGCTTCACGTTTTTTTTTATTTATACGAGGATGTCAAACCAAAAACCCCACGAAGATCAATCATCGATCAATTTTCCTACTCACTATATTGAATTAAGAAAGAATATTACTATCAATTATGCCAGAACTTTACTGGCTTAAAACTTTATAATAAATTTTATGCTTGAATTATCAAATTCCAAGTTATACTTCTCATTCGATTTTCATAGTTTTTTTTTTTAATGTTAGGTTTAAAAGCATTGATAATACCTAGACAGTTAAGAAAATTTATTTCCCTCAATGAATAATAGTTTCATACAGGTATAAGGTGCGGGAAACCGCAGACAAGTCTTTCGGCAACATGAACACGCGGGGTCAGTTCACTGGCATGGTGGGGGAGGTGCAGCGGGAGGAGGCTGACCTCTGCCTGTTGCTTGCGCCAAACCCGGAACGACTCAAGGTTATCGACTACGTGAGACTTGAACCCGCGGACTACTACGTCATTGTATCCAAGAAGCCGTCCCTGCTGCCTGCTGTTACGTCTTTGATCAGGCCGTTCTCAAGTATGGGAATTACGGTTCTTTAGTGTTTCAGTGATTTAAATTCAGTACGTCAAAATATCGTTATTCCTTGCTAGAGACAGTTTCTTAATTATTTTTTCTACGGTTGTGGCTTCTTTTCAGCGATATGTATTCATTAACTGCACATTATCGTTTTTTTGTTTGTTAATTTTCTGATGACTAGTTTAAATTCAATAACTGAAATCCTTGCCTTTCTTTGCGTGTTATTTACTCTAAAGCATTTACTTTAGGTGAATTATGGGCTGGTTTGTTGGTGGGTCTACTGGTGTGGAGCGTGACGACATGGGGGCTGCAGGCCTTGTGGTGGCTGGCTGCCGGAGGCCGTGGCGTCAGTGTGCTCGACATCCTCCTGTACGGCTGGGGAGCCCTGACACAGGCCTCGACCCAGTCGGTGGGGATCTTTGCAGGCCTCTCAGGGCAGGTGAGATGCATCGAGTTTAATTTTGTGCCGAGTAGATTGGCATCGAAGTTAGATCAAAGTTGAGAGTTCAGATTGTATTTGTGACATTTGTTGTAGGGTGTAAAAATCCGAATGTTTGCTGCATGTTGTCTTGACGGATAAGTAACAGCACTGGACCTGCTGACAGGAAGGAGTCCTGGTCGCCCTCTCTACTTGAAATATAAAAGGTAAAGGGAAAGCTAGCACAAGGTAAATAGTGCGTAGCCTCGGTGCTCGTCTCTATCACTTACGCCCCATGGCCTGTGACGGGAAATACCTCATCTTCCCGGGACGCACAGCAACTGCGACATCCGGGCTGGCAAAGTTTCCCTTCCCTAAGTTCCGGCCCGAAATGGAGGATGAAAAGCTACTATTTATATCAATAACTGTAGAAATGGACCACTAGTTGTTACAAATATTCATGGTATTAAATATTGAAAATGTAAAAAATAACCCTGATCGCAGATGCTAGCTGGCTGGTGGCTGGTGTTCTGCCTGGTCATCTCCACGGGGTACAAGTCTTCTCTGGTGGCCCATCTCACTGTAAAGGCAAAGTCACAGGTTCCAGAGGGATTTGATGATCTGGTGGAATTTAACAACTGGAGGTGGGGCACCGAGCCGTGGGTGTTGGACGGGGAGCCGCTCCGGTACTTCCAGCAGAACACAGAACTCGTTGTGCAGGAGGTGTACCGGGGGATGGAAGTAAGCCAGAATTGATACAACTTAACTCGTTGAGAAAATGAAGATGGAGTTTATTGCGCATCGAAAAGAAAATAGTTTGTTATTAGCTGTGCCCTTTTTCTTCAGACGTTTCGTTTCGATGAACTAATTCGGAAGGTTTTCGAAGAGAGGTTCTCGATGATGAGCCCTAAAAATTACATCACGGTTGTCCTCTTGTCCAGCTACGCGGACAATTATGGACAGATGCCTTTTTACGTTGGGAACGAAGAGAGAGTCATCCTTGCCTGCTTTGGATGGGGTGTGAGGTAAGTCTTACAAAAGAAATGGAAATGAAAAGGTGCGTTTAGTTGTTTCATTATAATTGTTATATATATATATATATATGTATATATATATATATATATATATATATATATATATATATATATTTTTAGATATATATATATTTTTATATATATATAGTTTTTTTTTTTTATATATTTTTTTTTAATTATAGGGCTTCATTATGATTTCTGCCCAGCTATGCACACACTTTTGTAACAATCTTGAACTAAAGCAAGAGCACTCTCGTCAAATAGTAGCCTTTATATAAAACATGTTAGTTGGAAAATGTTAATTGACTGTACATAAAATTCCTCTAGTAAGCATTATTATAAATTGAATTACGTACATGTCGGCACGGAGAAAAACATAGATTTAGAAGTAATAAGTTTTTAATTTTGAGCAACTGAAACCGAAAAACTGAAAAAGTACCAGTCAGTGTGGGAATCATTTTGCAGTTGACTGATACGGTAAAGTGCAGAAATACAGCGGACCCTTCTCACCAGCGCCCACTTTCAATTACGCACAGAAGTGATCATGAGCCCCGCTGACAGATCCCACCACAAGGCCTTTCCTAGGCTTGAATGGCGAGCGCTAGGAAAGGCTTCCGCCCCAATGTTGTCCACTTGAAAACCTTTTTCTGACAATGTCACACCACAACAATCAGTTACGTAACAGTAAATTGAATTACATTTAAGACTGTTTTGATTGCTTTTATAATATATTCCTTTGCACGATGGAACTGAAACCTTCCAGGAAAGGTGCACCGTTCCTCTCTGCATTTACTCGCCTCGCCTCCCGCCTAGAGGACGCTGGACTCGTTAAACACTGGTCGGAGGAGGTGATGGCTCAGAGGGTGAAGGAGAACAGGGGAAAGGCACAGCCGGACGGAGCGAGGATGTTCGGCAGTCAGGTGAGGAGGAAGGGATTATCGGAGCTTGTAGACTGAAAGCGATAAGTTAGGACCAGAATGTTTATTGTTTGTCGGTAGAGATTACACATTGTTTCACATTGTTGTATTTAGATCTTGTAGATACCCGTTGGCGAGTGTGTCTAAATTGTTTTAATTGTATCTTTGACTTAATGAGCGAACATTTAGATTGTATATTTTTTTTACCTTAGATTCATGTATTTTTTTAAGACATACTGTTTCTGAAGCCTCTTATCGTAGAGGCATTTTTTATACTATGGCTCAAATAGTCGGGTTTTTACGGGCCAAAAAAAGGCTTTCGCTTCACCAGACGTGATGCAAGTGTGGACTTGCGTAATTGAGTGCACTGAATTCAGAAATCACCCGTCCAAGCATCCTTCTCCTGTCAGTGATGTGCTATTCGACAACATATGCGTGGATAGCCTTGGTTTGAGAACCCTACTAAAAGTTAATTTGCTTTGAGTTCTTTGAATAAGGTGCCTTTTTATAGAGTTCGCAGGCCTCACCGGCCGGTGTGGAACGAGCCGCTTTCTCACACGGTTAGTCGCCGAAATTCACAGTCCGCTACCACATAATTATACATATATGTGTTGTATCAAGCAATAGCCTGCAGGAGGACAAGACTGTTCATCTCATTTTTCAGTTGGCGCGAAAAGTTGCAGAATATCGCAAAGGTTATTTAGGACGGATCTCAAAGTAGTTGCTTTCTATCATAAATAATCACTAAGAATCTTTCCACATTTGTAACACCATCGTATCGCCCCAGGAGGACGAGACTCGGGTGGTTCTCAGCTTGGATCACCTGCAAGGGGCCTTCTACCTGCTGTTCGTCGGCTCCGGTCTAGCTACGATCACTCTGGTGGCTGAGAAGGTTGCGGCTCAGGCAGCAACACAAACATAAGCTCCCAAATTATATATTTTGGATTTTCTAAGAAATAAAATTTGAATCAGCTGTGACGTAAACCACCCTTCTATGATATTCGATTTCCCAAATCATGTGTCAGATAAGCGACATTTAGTTCACTGTTGTATTTATTTATACTAGTCAAAGTGCTCGGGTGAGGACGCCGAATGGAGTTGTGGTGGTAGTAGGCGGTGTTGGTGACGTTTGAGCAGCATCTCATGCTAGTATTTGCCTTTCCTTGTAATTTTAAGTTGTGCTGAATTCGCTGTTCAGAAATGTTCGGAAGCCAAGATTTCCATTCATCCCACTGTTCTATGTAATGATGCTGAAAGTCATGCTTTCCTTGAACATCCAATAAATGTTTGACCCGATCGAAGTTCAAAGAATCGACTCAAGACATTAATTTTCGAGAACTAACGTACTGCAGTGTAGAATGACTGCGTTACGTGATCAGCATTGATGTCTTTGCACAACTCTCTGAACAGCCGACTGTTTGGGCCCCTTGCCATGACGAAATGAAAGATACTGATTCGGATTTCTAGGACCTTTAATGGGAATGGGAGAAGGCATAGGATTGAATCCTACGATGGGTTCCTTGTGCTTGGAGCCTAGATGTGGGAGCAAGCATGGCTGGAGCATCACCCTTACATACATCACACACGTTCTCCCACCGAATTCCTTCAATATCACATAAATGAACCATGTTTTCCTTGACGTCCTCAGCTGTTGTGTCCAGGACAATATTAAACAAGAATTCCTCCTTGAAATCATTTTCTATGACTTAAATTCGCGAATAGCAGTGTGTAGTTGCGAGCAAGAACTACGTTAGTTGATTTATCATCGTAAAATGCAAGCAAGTTAAAAGGAATCACCTTCATCTCTGATAACCCCCTGTTTTGACTTCCTCTGACATGTAATGGATATGGTGCTGCCTCGTGCAGTGTCTTAAGTCAATCGTAAACATGTATTTGTACATCACGAAGCAATGATCTGGAAGGAACGACCGGTAGATATCAAAACTGAGGCAAACTTTA
>NW_026110788.1:0-37500 GCF_024679095.1 Eriocheir sinensis
CACGAACTGAAATAAAAATGTGACTTCATGGGTCTATGAGCATTACCAGTGGCAGGCTACATGCAAAATTTGGTGATGCTAGGTAAAAAAATAAAGTCATGACGCCTTAGTTTTGTTTTGAGAGTTTGCCCGCCTAATATTTAGGCGGTTCCGCCGACACCCATCAAGGATACGGAGTCGATGGTTCAACTCAAAGTTTTTTTCAGATATTCATAGAAACGTCAAAGAGAGACTACTGGCTACATCTGAGGCTATGTGCTTGCAGCAACACAAGCGTGTCGCCCCTGTTTCCTTAAAAGTGGATGACTTTTTTATGCTTCGAGTTCCAGAGAGACAGTCGAAGTTGTCCCCTGAATTCGTTGGCCCACGCCAGATAGTTAGACAACTAGGTGGACAAAAATTTGAGCTTTATGACATCATTTTTAATTCGTATGGAATTGTGCATAGTGATCGTCTCAAAAAGACTGACGCCCAGCCTGAGGTTCTTGATTCGACTTTAGTTGAACCCGCGAGAACCGCCTTTTTGCCTCAGCCTGACGATGCCTTATCTATCTTTCCACCGCACGATTATAACCTGCGTCCTCGCCAATAAGAGTTTTCTGCTTGGTTCCACGAAATGTTGCCCTTCGCCTTCTACTGCCTTCTGCGTTCTTCTGGCTGCAGATCCTGCGCACCTCAAGCCGGGAGCCCTCTCTGGTCATTTGGGCCGGGTTTCTCTGGTTGAGGATGTCCTGTCGGTCCAGTACCCGTTTACTGCTCAGGTGGAAATACCGGGCACACCGAGGACAATAGCGGAACAAGTGAGTGAGGTTGTGATGCAGCTGGATAGGGATGCTCCTGTAGAGGGTATCACGCGTCTGATGCATGAGCGCATAAGGTACTTGAATGACACTCTGACCCTGGCTTTGGAGAACTACGCAGACCTTTCCTTTTCTAACCGTACTAAGCGGGGCTTGGTCAATGGGATTGGGCAACTTTCCCGCATGTTGTTTGGAACCGCAATGGATGAGGATGTGGAGGAACTGCGGGATAGGTATAACCACTTGACCTCACTTGTTGCTACTCAACACAAAACCATTCAGATGAATTCCTTACACAGTTCCAGACTTGAGCATGGGGTACAGGACATTGCTTCTTATTCTCGAACCTTAGGGACTTCCTTTAATGAGTTGTATACCGGTATGGGGAATCTGTACGAAATGGCACGTGTCCAACAAACCTTGCCTGCCTTGGAGAGTGCGGTCAACTCTGTCCTCCATACTAATGCACTGATAATTCAGAATGTAGTGGATGCAGATTGTGGTAGGGTTACTTCTCTTTTCCCTGTCAGAGGCTACAAAGGGCTTTAAAAATAGGAGAAGATGAACACCAACTAACACCTTTGTTTGATATGCATGCCATACACCACTACTATCCCTTGCTGGAGTCATTCCTGACGCCGGAAGCTACGTATAGTGATTCACGTTCCCTTCAAGTCAAAGGATGAGTTTGAGGCTTATCAGCTGGAACCTTTCCCTTTCTCTGTCAGTGATTCGGTGATGGTGCTAGACTTACCTGCCACAGTGCTGTTAATTCGTAATGATTTGTCGCTTTATGCAACAGGTCAGGGCCCGTATCCTCGACAACTATTAATACTAAACTTGGTATTAACTTTCGACTTTGGTATTAACTTCACTCTCAAACTGTATCCTCACCAACTATTAGCCTAATACCTACTGTTAACTTCGGTATTAACTTGGGAGTGCTGGCGAGGACTTCTAAACACTTATTAGTAATGTTAATAGTGAATCCCAGACCCAGACCCATATCAACATGGCCGCCGGACTTCCTCGCCCAGCTCGCCTCCGCAATTTAGAGTTCGATAGGACGCTTTGGAACTGTATAACGATGGTGAACTTGTCAAGATATACATATTAGACCGTGCAGGAATGGAATATGTGACTGATTTTGGTGAGAAGAGAGCTACAAGATCCAGTTCAAAGGTAGCATTCCCTCACCCCGGGGTTGACAGTGATTTTGACTTAAAGATACGTAGCTACAGGAAAAATGCTGCAATGATCAAATGATGAGTTTGGGGTAAGCCAGAGTAGTGTAAGCAGGGTGATTGCGGAAACTCTGGCCGCCCTCAGTGACCCGTAGGCAGTCAGGAGGTTTATCCAGTCTCCCCTGGATAGGGTGGAGATCCGTGAAAAGCAAGCAGAATTTTACCAATTTGCCGGTGTTGTGGGAGTGATAGACTGTACCCATGTGAAAATAATGGCACCAAAGGAAAACGATGTAGTTTATGTGAACAGAAAAAAAAACTAACATGGCTTGAACATACAATTAGTGTTTGATGCCTTTGTTATTGATTAAAATGTGAAATATTTGAGTTAAGGAAAACGAAACATGGGAAGCTTTTTTTTTTTTTAGCAGAAAGGTACACACATGCAAATGAAAAAGATGACATTAAAATTGAATTAAAATGTAATTTAAAATATGATTTATAATTATTGTTGCTTTAAAATCAAGTTAGAAAGCAAATTACTCCTGCCGGTTATTCGTATTGAGATAATGGTGGTAAGAAAGCCTGTTAGTGACGTCTGCTAGTGTGAGGGAGGAGGAACGAAAGGTCGAGGTGACCACATCGCGTACATCATGATTTATAAGTGAAGTAAAACGAGGTTACTTGGTTTCTGTTTACAAAGTTCCAAGTGGAAAAACAACTTTGTTGTGGATTCAGTGTATACTTTTCTGGAGTATTGTGTTTACTGAGTGAATTGGTGACCAATCTGTTGCTATTTGTGTCTTGCTTGAAGATATTCATCATTGGATTCAAAGCTATGGTATTAATGTGGAATAGTCGTCATAACAAAATACGTAGTAATTAATTATATATGTCAACCTAATTATTTTCATGAGATCATGGTATGACCACTGAAAAACATAGCTTTTTTATCTTGGCTCCATTACAAATTCAGTATATAAATACTCATATATTAAATAAAGTAGTGGAATCCAGTTTTCAGCATATTTTATTATTATGCCAATATTCTAAGCACTTAGCTTGCAAACACGCATAGGTTTATGTTGTCAGCTTGGGTCGGACTTAGGTGAACACTTTACCAAGTGACCTAAGATTAGTCAATGCTACCATATAGGTATACTATACTATAACTACACTAAACGTGCGGTTGTGGGCGGAGTAATCGTACGGGGTCCCTTACAGCCATGCCGCGTGTCTCCCAGCCCGCGATGTAGAAATGTTCTAATTTAAGTATAACCATGGCAAATGTGATCAGCAAATATGCATACACATTTAATCTTAGTATTATAACGTATGGAAGAACAGTTAACTTATTATGAATAAGATATTTGTAAGCATACAAAGAAACGTTGCATACATATTTTACAGTGTTGCTAAGAAAATGCTTTACTTATTATTGAGTTTCACTTACGTTTAGGTATGGGTAAGGGTGTTTCACAATTATATTTAGATTATATCGTGAAGGAATGTACGTTAAAATAAGCTGACATAGGTATGGAAAAAAAAAAAAACATTAAAATCCTCGCGTCGGTAACGCTCCCGGCCACCACCCAGACACGCCCGCCATCCACACAGGTGGAGAGGTCAGGTGACTCCACTCAGGTCAGTCGGCGTCCTTGACCAGACATGATCGATATGGCTGCTCCACCAACACTCTTCCAGCATCTACATAGCCAAACAAAACAAGTTATCTTCAATGTCCGCCAGTATTTTGAACAGGAGAAACAGAATGGAAGCACTCTTGAAGCCCTGTCAAAGGTTACTCGTCGCACAGCTCCAGCAACGAAAGAACTGTGGAAAAAATTAACAAAGAAGCAAGAGAAAATGTAGAGAATCGCGCTCCCAAGTTTACATCTCCCAGGAAAAGGCAGCGATCAAAACCCATCATGGACTTCTTTGATAACTTCAATGAAGGTGTACTGCACAGAACAGTTTTGCAGTTCTACGCAAGAAAAGAAATCCCCACACTCGAAAAAAATTAATGAAGAAGTAAAGAACAACCTCTCATATCCTGGCAGGAATTAAGAGAGAGAGAGAGAGAGAGAGAGAGAGAGAGAGAGAGAGAGAGAGAGAGAGAGAGAGAGAGAGAGAGAGAGAGAGAGGAAGAAAGGAATGTACAAGGGAGGAATTAAGAGAGAGAGAGAGAGAGAGAGAGAGAGAGAGAGAGAGAGAGAGAGAGAGAGAGAGAGAGAGAGAGAGAGAGAGGCAACCAAGGTGGGGTTAAGACATGGCAACGCTGTACTGCCGCTTATTCCCTAGAGGCCTATGTCACAGCCGCACGTTTGAGCTGGTAGTACTTTACATCTTTGATTGTGAGTACATCAGAGAACACTGGAGAGCAGCATGAGTCTAATTAGGTGCTAATGAATATCCTGCCTGCATCACAGACTACATAAAATTGAAATATGATCGGTACCTATATAAAACTGTCTGCCCTAATGTCCCTCCCACTTTTGAAGTCCAAATGATGCCCCTGATTGTAACAACGTATCTTGTAACACCCACGACTGGGTGCCGGTTTCAAATCTCCTCATTTAACACCGATAAATTAATCTAGGCTCAAGGGAACTCAGAAAAATCCAAGTTAGAGAGTGCTGGCTGTGGGGATTGAACCAGTGACCTTCGACATACAAAGCCATGTCTGTCAGTCGAGCCAATAAAGGTAAAGGTAAAGTTGGGGCATACGCTGTAGCAGCGCGTGGCCTCGGTGCTCATCTCCGTAACATTGGCCCTTGAGCCTGTGGTGGGAGGGAGCCCATTACCCCGGGACACAGGGCCAGTGTGACATCCGGGTTACCACACTTTCCCCAGGTTTCCCCAGGTAGTCATTTATCGACCAGCCCGAGAGGGAGGATGATCAGCTGGGTGAGCTGCACGCCACCTCTTTTGATTCTTTTTTAGGAGCAGCGAGTAGCGGGATTTTTTTTTATTATTGTTTTCTTATTTTTGTGCCCCTGTAAAAAAAATTTAAAAAATTGAACTCTATGGAAAATTCACCTTGGAGCTGAGTGGCCCGTGGCCGGACAGATGACCGACGGACATTTCACCGACGGACATTTGGCCGAACTGACATTTGGCCGACAGACATTTGGCCGAGCGGACTTATGGCCGAACGGACACTTGGCCGACAGACATTTGGCCGAAGAGAATTGGATAAAAATTGTATGGAACAAAAGTTTAAATGATATCAATTGTAAGGAAATTTGTTAAAAAAGATGTATTATAAAATTTAAAGTTCGTACATATTTTAAGGTAAAGGTAAAGTTGGGGGCATACGCTGTAGCAGCGCGTGGCCTCAGTGCTCATCTCCGTAACATTGGCCCTTGAGCCTGTGGTGGGAGGGAGCCCATTACCCCGGGACACAGGGCCAGTGTGACATCCGGGTTACCACAGTTGCCCCAGGTTTCCCCAGGTAGTCATTTATCGACCAGCCCGAGAGGGAGGATGATCAGCTGGGTGAGCTGCACGCCGACTGCCCGGGCCGGGATTCGAACCCGGGCCAGCGTAGAAGCCAGGCATGCTGACCGCTAGACCACGGAGGCGTATTGGAGCCCAATCTCAAGTGAACCCACTCACAATGGCACACAATTTTTTTCTGGTTAATTTTGTGCTTTGAATGAATTTGCTAACCATTTCTGTCGAAAAACAGCAGATATTATTTTTCACCCCTTCCACCCTAACCTCCTCAGTAATAAAAAAAAGTGACAGAATCATAGCCTTGAGGCAGTAATATTCAGCCCCAGGATCAAAAAAATTATACTGCTGCCCTATGAAAGGCATCTCTTAACTCCGATTAAGTAGGTGGTGGTGTATGTTTTTTGCCAAAAACATACAGGCCAGTCAATATTTCACTGCTGCTTGACTGCTGCTGCTGTTGCTGCTGTCCTAACCCTAGCCCATCATCAGCTGTGTCAATGCTGAATGGCTCTGGTACCCCTTCAAATACATGAGACTAGCAGCCTATGATGTCATACACCAGTTTATCTATCACAGTTAATGTCATAGTTAGGTAGGCGCCTGCGTATCTGTGGTGCCACACGTGTGGTGCACTCAGGTGCTGGGGGAAATGTCATTGTTATGAAGGGGCAGGGGTACACCAGTGTATGCTGAGAGGCCTTGGTGTGAAAGTTCCCTGTCTGGTCCCCTGCCCTATACAGTGAGGGCAGTGAGGGCCTTTTTTACTCCCTCAGGGGCTGTGCAGCTGAGAGAGTGGTGTACATGAGGGTGAATGTGTGAGTGAGTGTGTGCCTGTCTTGGCTACCACCCTTCATTGGGGGCAGATAGCCAAGGTATTTAGATAGATTGATAGTCATTGACAGATGGACATTAAAAAAATATATATATTTCAAATATGCAGTTCACTGCTATGAACTTATTAACTTTAAGCTGAAATAAAGGCATTGTGGCCAGTATAGCTGCATTCTGTGAGCACATAAAAAACTAACTAATATAAGTTTTACATATAAAGACATCACAACAACAAAAAAAATACCAGTCTGCCGTTACTCATTCTTGCACTTGGCAATGCGAGGCTTTGATTTTTGTTGTACATTGTACCAACGCCTCTCACAGTCATCCTGCGTACGGGGTCCACTCCCAGGGAAGGCACTGTCAGGATATAAATGTTAAGCAAGTTTCTTAATCGTTTCACTATGGCATGCTATTTATTTCCCATACCTTCTCCAATAACATTTAATACTTGCTGTGATGGAAAGCTAAACCAGTACCGGTATTTTATGTACATGCATCATAAGACATTAACTTTTTAGTTGTTATGAACATGGCCATAAATACTACTTTTCATTACCTACTTTTCTAAAATGCTTTTCTCTAAGTAGGATGATATTACACAATACAACTATACAAAAAAAATCTAAGTATTAATCTTAATTCCATTCTTTTGAGTACTTCTAAATTAACATTATATCACCAGAAACTGTTTGACCAATGCCATCAAAATAATATTTTAATCTTACTTTACCATTCTCATCATATCTACCTATTCCGATATAGTCTTAACATAAAATACTTGTAAAAGTGTTGAGAGAGTGGCATGCCCAACCCCCCCCCAAAAAAAAATAAATCTAAATAAGGAATAAATAAAATAACAGGTAAATATGACTTGACTCTCTTATACTAACCCCCTTTCCACCCTAACAAACTTGGGGACCTACCATGTTAGGTTAGGACGTGTTAGGTAGGACAGGTTTAGCAGGAGTTGGTTTAGTTACGTTATATTGTTGAGGGAGTGGGGGTTGCAGCAGAAATGGTCATGATGATGCTATTCACATGGAGCAGTAGGAAAAAGTATGTCCTGTTTGGAAACTCTGTGGTTGTGTTTGTATACAAAAATACCCTTTTTTTTTTTTTTACGTCGCGGCCTATAGCGCCGGTAGGCTTCTTCCCGGTGGGGCCTGATGGTCGGCCCAAGGCTTCTTCCCGGTGGGTCCTGATGGTTGGCCCAGCCCGTTCTGGCGCAGGCGAGTGTTTATAGTGGCGCCATCTTGCATTAGCTCATGCTGCCCTCCCGGAGCTCATCTTTAATCCTAGAATCTAGAGTCCGGGTTGATAGGTGGTCTTCTGGACAGCATGTGGGTTGTTTTAAGCCACTCGGCGGCGGCTGAAAAATCCTAGCTAGGTGGCACAGGGCGGGGATTGAACTCGCGTCCTCCTGAACGCGGTGCTGTTACTCTGTCGATTCAGCCACCGCCTCCCCGAGGTTAGGTTAGTTTGCAAGTTACTTGAATCATGGATATGTGAATATGTAACAAAAAAAATAAAAGCGTTAACCTTAATTTCATTATCTTGAGTACATTCCAATCTAACATTATATCACCATAATCTGTTTGACCAATGCTATAAATATACTATTTTAATCTTACTTTACCATTCTCACGAAACCTACCTATTCCCATATAGTCTTGACATAAAGTACTTGTAAAAGTGTCCACAGTCTGGCATGCCTAGCATCCCCCCCCAATAAAAATAAATAATAAACAAATAACAATAAATAAAGAATAAGAAAAGGGCCAATATGCCTTAACTATCTATACCAACCCCTCTTCCCCCAACAAACTTGGCATGTTAAGTTAGGGATGTGTTCAGTAGGACAGGAAGGTTTGGCACTTGGGGACCTACCATGTTAGGTTAGGACGTGTTAGGTAGGACAAGTTTAGCAGGAGTTGGTTTAGTTATGTTAGATTGTTGAGGGAGTGGGGGTTGCAGCAGAAATGGTCATGATGATGCTATTCACGTGAAGCAGTAGGAAAAAGTATGTTCTGTTTGGAAACTCTGTGGTTGTGTTTGTATACAAAAATACCCATTTGACGAGGTTAAGTTAGTTTGCAAGTTACTTGAATCATGAACATGTGAATATGTAACAAAAAAATAAAAGCATTAACCTTAATTTCATTATCTTGAGTACATTCCAATCTAACATTATATCACCATAATCTGTTTGACCAATGCTATAAATATACTATTTTAATCTTACTTTACCATTCTCACAAAACCTACCTATTCCTATATAGTCTTGACATAAAGTACTTGTAAAAGTGTCCATAGTCTGGCATGCCTAGCATCCCCCCCCCCCCCCCCAATAAAAATAAATAAATAAACAAATAAAAATAAATAAAGCATAAAAACAGGGCAAATAATTATGCCTTAACTATCTATACCAACCCCCTCTTCCCCCCCAACAAACTTGGCATGTTAAGTTAGGATGTGCTCGGTAGGACGGGGCAGGTTTGGCATGGTTAGGTTTAGATATGTTAGGTTGTTGAGGGAGAGGGGGTCGTGGCAGAAATGGTCATAATGAAACTATTCAGATACAGAATAAAAAGATATGTTCTGTTTGGAAGGTCAGTGCTTGTGTTATTATGCAAAAAATACCCAATTGATTAGGTTAGGTTAGTCTGTAAGCTAATTGAACCATGAATATGTGATTACTAACCTTGTTACAGCTTCTGCCACTTCAGTCCACGCTCTCTTCTTATCATCAGGGGTGATACTCTTCCCATAACACCCTCTGATTATACGTATTTTTTCTTGAATTTGATGTAAGAAGACCGTTTCATCGGGCGACCAATTAAACTTACTCCTTTTCTGCGCTGGTTCCCCGGCCCGTAGATGTGCTCATTGGGGCAGATGACGTGGTTATGGTGCGGTAATTTCAGCAGAGCAAATCGTGACGCAGGAGGGGAGATAACGGTATTGACGAGTGACGGAGTAAAAGCAGCCTTTGAGGCTGCTTCTATCTGCCACAAAACTCAGTATTTTCTTGTGTTTGCCATTTATTATGTTTCTGTTGTACATTTATACATGTTTTCTTTATTTTTCTTTTGAAATATATACTTAATTCATGTCGGATGTTTACGTTTTGCACGGAGGCGTCCTTAGCAACGAGCCCGCCATAAAGAAGACGAAGAAGAAGATAATAGTAGCCAGGATTTGCTAATACTTACACTCAAAGTTGACAAGGATAGCTTTTACACTTAATAATTTGAAACTATTAACTGATAGTAACTTTAAGAGTAAAGTTAATAGCTCTCGAGGATACGGGCCCAGGTCCACCGCTCTGGGAGACAGTGCACTTATATACAGCACCGGTTTACAAGCCACCTTAAACCATAGCAACACAGCAGGGTCACCAATTATTGGTGGTAACGAGTGTTTTGAGTGCTAATTGGTTCACGGATAGAGACAGTCATATCCGTCAGGGTTATTTATTGACATAAAATCATACAGGTCATAAGGACAAACAAAACATACAGAAAAGGTGTTGTGTGTATGGTGTGTATGAATGTTGTATGGTTTAGATGACATATAAATGTTAGTGTGTGTAGTAAACAATATGTATGAGTTAACAATATGAGAACGAGGACAGACAGTGGAAGATAAACGAGTAACAAGAGAGACAAACATTAAAGACGCAACACGGACAACAAGGAGCGCGACGAGAGACAAGAACATCAAAACATTTACTAATTGAGTCTGTGCTGCCACACCATTTTCCTTGTCTCACCGGAGGAGAGTACGCGACCGTTTCAGCGGTGGCTTGCTTCACACGTATTCCCGACCGTCTTGGAGACCGGCCCAACATACTAGACATCTTCCTTACCTCTAACCCTTCTGATTACTCTGTCAAACTGTTCTCTCCGTTGGGCTCCTCCGATCGCAACCTTATTTCTGTATCCTATCCTATTGCTCCTGTACATCCTCTGGAAGCACCGAAGAGTTGATACTTCTGGTACTTTGCTTCAGCTCGGTGGGACGACCTAATACCTCTTGGTAGAAATAAGTGTCACTGCTGTCCACCACGCATGCTCAGTGGGGGAATACACAGCAGGAAAAAACATTAATTTCCCTGGTTTTGTTCTAGTTTGTCCACTTGTGAACTTGGTGAGCGGTGAGTGAAATACAGAAACAGTGAGCAAGTTGAACCTCTCTAAGATAGTTTGTGGTGGCGGCAACAGGTGATTTGTAAAATCGAGAAAAGCCTTGCCCACCCAGTTCATTGGTTCATCCGTCAGCTCCATGGCAATGTGCTGTCACTACGTCACCTTTTTGAAAATCTCGATGGTAAAACAAATTGGGCCACAGGGGTTCGCAGGACCAATTGGGAAAAGCAATCTCTAACAGGACTGTTCCTGACACACTGTCAAGGAGAAATCCAGGAAATCTAAACCACTCCAGATGGCTCACAACAGCCAATAGGATTCTCCGCCTGTATGCTGGTACACAACATCCAACAGAACAACGTAAAACACTTTTTTTTTTACAACAAAGGAGACAGCTCAAGGGCACAAAAAAAGGAAACAATAATAAAAAAAGCCTGCTACTCGCTGCTCTAAAAAGAGTCAAAAGAGGTGTCCGAAAGAGTGGTCAATTTCGGTAGGAGAGGTGTCATGATACCCTCCTCTTGAAAGAGTTCAAGTCGTAGGCAGGAGGAAATACAGATGAAGGAAGGCTGTTCCAGAGTTTACCAGCGTGAGGGATGAAAGAGTGAAGATGCTGGTTAACTCTTGCATAAGGGGTTTGGACAGTATAGGGATGACCATGAGTAAAACGTCGTGTGCAGCGGGGTTGCGGAATCAAGTTCAGAAGAGCAGTCAGCGTGAAAATAGCGATAGAAGATAGAAAGAGGCAACATCGCGACGGAATTTAAGAGGTAGAAGACTATCAGTTGGAAGGGAGGCTGATGAGACGAAGAGCCTTAGTCTCAACTCCGTCCAAGAAAGCTGTGTGTGTTGAGCCCACCCACACGTGAGATGCCTACTTCATATGAGGGCGGACATGGCCCTGTCTATGGATAGCAACTTTGCGGGGGGAAATAACTGGCGAAGACGATATAGGACGCCCAACCTCGAGGAAGCTTACTTAGTGATAGAAGAGATGTGAAGTTTCCAGTTCAGATTTTGATTTAAGGCTAGACCGAGGATGTTTAGTGTAGAAGAAGGTGACAGCTGAGTGTTGTCGAAGAATAGGGGATAGGTGTTTGAAAGATTGTGTGGAGCTGATAGGTGGAGAAATTGAGTTTTTGAGGCATCAAAGGACGCAAGGTTCCGTCTACCCCAATCGGAAATGGTAGCAAAGTCTGAGGTTAAGCGTTCTGCAGCCTCCAGTCTGGAGTCGTGTACTTCCTGTTGGGATGGCCTTCTATTGAAAGAAGTTGAATACTGCAGAGTGGAATCGTCGGCGCATGAGTGGACAGAACGGTTTGTTATGGAAAGAAGATCATTGATGAATAACAAGAAGAGAGTGGGTGATAGGACAGAACCCTGTGGAACACCACTGTTGATAGGTTTAGGGGAAGAACAGTGACCGTCTACCACCGCAGAGATACAACTTCCGGAAAGGAAACTGGAGATAAAGGAACAGAGAGAGGGATAGAATACGAAAGAGGGCAGTTTAGAAAGCAAAGACCTGTGCCAGACTCTATCGAAGGCTTTCGATATGTCTAGCGCAACTGAGAAAGTTTCACCGAAACGCCTAAGAGAGGATGACCAAGAGTCAGTTAAGAGAGCAAGCAGATGGCCAGTAGAACGCCCTTGAGAATCTTTTACCACTTATCTTCAAGTTGTGATTTCTTCTTGTTCTATTTGATCGATCAATTGTAAAGTAATCTTCCGCATTAATATCATTGAATCCTTTAAACATTTTAAACACATCTATTAGATCGCCTCGCATTCTTCGTTTTGACAAGCTGAATAAATTTACTTCTTTAATTAAGCCTTTGTTCATATGATAAATTTCTCAACCTAGGAATCATCTTTGTTACTCTTCGTTGGACCCGTTCCAACTTTTCTGTCTTTTCTGTAATAGGGAGACCAAAACTATACACAGTACTCTAGACGGGGTCGAACCAACGAATTATACAATTTCAATTTTACTTTTTCCGATTTATTATTAAAGACTCGTCCGATGAAGCCAACCAATTTGTTTGCAGTTTTAACTACCTCTGAACAATGCTGACCGGGCTTTAAATCGCTTGATATAGTGATACCAAGATCCTTTTCTTTACTTACTGCAGAAAGTTGTTGGCCATCCATTTCGTACCGAGGGAAGGAGGGGAAGAGGAGAAGGAGGAGGACGCGAAATAGGAAAAGATGGAGGCGAAGGAAGAAGGGGAGAGGGGGAGGAGGAGGAGGAGTATATGGATTAGGAGGAGGAGGAGGAGTATATGGATTAGGAGGAGGAGGAGGAGGAGGAGGAGGAGGAGGCAGATGGTGTTGCGCATTCCAAATAATCGTGACGTCATGTTTGTGTATGGGAGAACCCGTTGATGGACAAGTGCTTGACAAATGGAATGTGTGTGTGTGTGTGTGTGTGTGTGTGTGTGTGTGTGTGTGTGTGTGTGTGTGTGTGTGTGTGTGTGTGTGTGTGTGTGTGTGTGTGTGTGCGTGTACAAAATGTGTGCCTCTAACACTTACCGAAAGGTAAAGTAGACTGCTATTTTGAGGAGGGAGTGTCGGGCCCTCCATCCATTATGGCGGCATGAAAACAACTGACTTCAGGAACCCGCCGTTAGGTGCCGCCGCTGAAACCCTCGCGTAGTAACATTTTACGAATGTATTAGAAAATACAAATAGCTGCGGCATTAGTTGCTTTAATATAGAGAAAAAAAATGACGTAAAACTCTTAAATGACCGTTTTTTGGTCCGAAATCGTTATAATCCATGCGCGTTTTGGATATTACTGACTTAGGAACTAGTTTGTAGGGTGCACTGCAAAGGTAGGTATGAGGCTCAGTCTGTGTATAGAGGCGGTTGTGAAACAATAACAATGGACTTAGAAAATCCAAGCCACCTAACTCTATAATTAAAGAAGCTTGCCCTTCTGGCCCCTCCCCAAGGTAAAACGTATACGAAAATGCATTATAATAATAATTCTTTCACGTGCTAAAGTACTACGAATATTGGTTTGGAGTGGTTATTCTTAAGTTTTGCCACATTAGGTTCTTACTATCCATATCAGACCCAATGACATACTGTTTATTGCAAATATCTTTCAAACGAAGACTCGGATCAGCATGGTGCTTTGGCGAAGATTGTTTCACACACACCGCTAATTTTTTACTCTATTGTGCATTGGCGGATTCGGTTAATTACGGCATTTACTCTTGACTGTGATGCCAAAAATCTTTGTGAGCCACTTACACATTCAAACAGGATGTGTATCCACCAACTACCTCCACCCCTTTTCTCCCATCCCTTCCTTTACCTCCCTCCTACCCTCCTCCCTCTGTCTATAAAAATCTGTTTTCAGTGATCCTACTTCAATATTCCGTACTCGCTTTAGCAATGGTTATATGTCTTCAAATTAATGTCAAATGACATTCAAGGGTATGTACTTTACAATCATATTTCATTCAGTCACATGAGATAAGTAGAAGTGAAGATATAAAAGATTGAATTGAGGCCAAAGTACCACGCTGAGTCTTCGTTTGAAAGATATTTGCGAGAAACGGTATGCCATAGGGTTAGATATGGATAGCAGGTATCCTGTACCTGATGAAGATTTCCTTTCAGAACAAAAGTGCTGCAATATTGCTGAACAATATTCTAACTGAATGGAAATTTATCTTACAGGCACTAACACAGTGGGTGCCTCCACTGACACACCAGGGAACACTCCACAGAGAGTTTAGGTGTGCACGCAGACTGAATGGAGAGGAAACGAGAAAGAAAATGCTTCAACCCAAACTAATGTAACATTAGATGAATTAAGCACTTATAGTGATAATCACTTTCATAATCTTTCATCTGTCAGACTTAAACACACCCGGGAAAATATATTAAAGAATGATGACAGTTGCAAACATTACACAGGTATGAAAAGATTAACTCTTCTGACCTTTATTTCTTTAAAGTAAGATCATGGGTATGGCATGAAGAGCTGTATGTAAGTGAAAACTCATGCAATCTACTTTCAGGGTTGACGCTGAGTCTGCTGGCAATTGTCTTCAACTTGATTAAGAGTGGTGCAGAAAAACTTAATTACTGGATGGTATTATAGTGGAGGAAAGATCCATAATATAATATCCATTGGAAAGCAAAATACGTGAAGATCAGCATAAGCCTGCAAAGGAATATGATTGATAAATATAGTCAGTTTCACGAGAGCTGTGCGGTCAAATCCTTCCCAGGGGATGGACTCGCGTACTTGGCATCATTGCTTGGGTGACAATCTCTGCGTCGCTCATTGGCTGTTGTTTACTAGATCTAACACTACCGTGACATAACCTACTATCTCTTGCTCTCTGGTCCCTCTTTAAGTCAGGTACAGGCACTCCAAAGCAATGATACCAAGTCCGCGAGTCCACCCCTGAAGATTATGGTGATTCAGGCAATAAACTGAAAAAAAAAATGTAGATGCGATGGTATATTATGGGTGACGAAAAGATCTATAGTAGCAATGCCATTGGAAAGCGAAGTGCGTGAATAAACAAAGAGAGGGAGACCAAGAAGGAGGGAGGAGGATGAGGAGGAGGACGACGACCTAGCGATAAGGTCAGAAGAAGAAAGAAGACGGAGGAGGAGGAGGTTATCATTTGTCATTTGTTTTTGGTTTTGTATCCTCGAACATGTGGAATCTAATGCTTTATTTTATAGCAATTATTTTTCGATAAGAATGTTCTATTATATACTTACTGCATGAAAAAAGAGAAGGTATTTGTCTCTTTTACTTTGAATAAATTAATGAATGAAAAACTCGATAAATATAAGAGTATTTTTTCGTGCTTTTAAATAATAGTAAATTCCTGAATCATTTTACAACATTTATTTCTCATTGAGAGAGAGAGAGAGAGTCTTCTCACAACGTAACTCTTTTCTCCCACATTTTATCTTCAAAGTTATACAGTTTTTTTTTTTTTATCTTCCCACACATGTTAAAATAATTACATAAACTTCATCATCATCATCACCACTTGTTACGATATCAAAATCATCTGTTTCATCTTCGTCATCATCATCATCATTCTCACCTGTCATTTCATCATCTTTATCTTAATCTTATTTATCTGATTGCTTACCTGGAAATACCTAGCTCAAGAATGACAATACACTCTTATTATTATTATTATCATTATTATTATTATTTTTATTATTATTATTATTAGTGGTGGTGGTAATGTTTTTTTTTACATTTCACCTCACACTTCTACCTTCACACTCCCTTCCTCTTTTTTCCTCCATTGCTGTCTCTCTCCTTATATATTCTCTGTTGTTATCTTCTTCCTCATATTTATTCACCTGTCTCTGCTCTCTACCTGTTTATCGAATGCGCTTCTTACATTGCTTCTAATTCCACCTCCTCCTCTGCTCGCAACACCTATGTAATTCCTCTTTATTGTATCATATCATCTCTATTAACACAGTATTCCCCTCCTCCTCCTCTTGCTGCTCTTCCTCTTCCCTCTTCACAATTTCTCATCCTCTTTCTCGAATCTACTCCCTGCTATTACCTCTCATTGAACTAAAACCTTATCTTTTTATTCTTCCTCTTCTTTTCTTTCCTTATATCCTCTCCATCACCAAATATCCCCCTCTTCCTCCTTGCAGCATCGTCCCTATCCTTGCATCATCATCACTTATCCTCTTGCTCCTCTTCCCTTCCTCCTATCTATTTCTTCCACATCATCACTTCATCCTCATCTTCTTCTCCCTCATACAGTGTCTTCGCGGTCTGTGTTTCGATTCGCCTGCAGAGATCCTTGTATTCGCCCACTTTCTGATCCTCCAAGAGCCAGTGGCCGTAGTACTTGGGCTGACTCTCCTCTGCTCGCACCCAGGACCACGTTCACGTTGGCGTGGAACCGTGGCTCCAGGAAGAATGGGACGGACAGCCTGCCAAGGAAAGGTGAGAGAGGTTTGGAGATGTTGTTTGCCGTTGAGTTCCTTTTGCTCTTGGGCTTAGAATAGATAGTGCCTGGGGAGGAGGAAGGAAGGAACTTTAATGGGAATGGCGAGTTTGTGTTGGTGATGGTTAGGTTGAGTTAGTGGTGCAGTGTTACCAAACCCAACACACATATGCTTTCACGAACCCTGACCTCCAAAATCTTTCAAAGGGTCATATTCTTACGTATCTAGCCTAGTCTATCCATCTAACCTATCCAACAACAACCTAATCTAACCTATCTACTATTCCAACAACAACAACAAATAAAATTACCTATCCAACCTAACCCAACCAACCTACACACACCTATTCCACCACCAACAACAGCAACAACCTTACCAAACCAGCCTAGTCCAACCTAACATAGCCTACCACCACCGCCACCACCACCAGGCTCACCTATCACCACAGCAGTCGATCACGCGGTGTTTGGTAGCCTTGAGCCCGCCGCTGGTGTAGGAGAGCAGCTGGCCGATGTTCATGACGAGGTGGCCGGGTTTGTGCGTCACGTCGATGATGGAGTCGTCCTTCCACCAGCGAACCTGCAGCCCCGGGTACTCGGCAAAGGTGGCCAGCAGCGTGACCTTCGTGGTGTCCTGGTGTTCGGCCGTCTGGATCACTGTAGGGGAGGAGGGAAAGTGTGTGAAAAGGAGATGTGGGTCGAGTGCGTGTTTCTTTTGGTTTTGGAGATAGAATAGGTGACGAAAACTTACTGCATGACGGAACTTTGGTGCCTCGCTGACTGTATCACTATAACGATGGAGGAAGAAAGATGGCAGAAGGTGTGTTTAATGTTTTGATGGTCTTTTGCTTTAAGGCTCAGAAAAAGTGATAAAATATCTTTGCTCATGGCTTAATATGTCTGTTTGGCTGCTTGGATTACTGTGAGAGGGAGGAAGAAAGAGAAAAGGTGTCTCAAGCAGGTATTTTTGCGATCTCTCAGTTCCTTGTTTTTAGACTAAGAAGAGATGAGGAAGGAGATGATAACGTGGCGAGACCTTCAATTTACCCGGAAGAAAGGAGTTTGAAGAAGACGTGAAAAGAATATGTCAGCTAGTTTTGCTTGAGGACATAGAGAATGCAATGTAAGATGACGATAATTGAAAGGTGATGAAGATGATAACGTACTACAAGACCATCAATTTACCCGGAAGAAAGGCGTTTGAAGAGGCCGTGAATAGAACATATCAATTTGCTTTTAGACCCAGAGAATGCAATGTAAGATGACGATAATTGAAAGGTGATGAAGATGATAACGTATAGCAAGACCATCAATTTACCCGGAAGAAAGGCGTTTGAAGAGGCCGAGACTAGAACATGTCAGCTATTTTTGCTTGAAGACCCAGAGAATGCAAAGTAAGATGACAAAAACGTGAAAGGTGATAAAGAAGATGATAGAATAACGTATAGCAAGACCATCAATTTACCCGGAAGAAAGGCGTTTGAAGAGGCCGTGAATAGAACATATCAGTTACTTCTCCTTTTAGACTCAGAGAAGGCAATGTAAAATGACGATAACGTGGAAGGTGATAAAGATGATAACGCATAGCAAGACCATCAATTTACCTGGAAGAAAGGAGTCTTAAGAGGCCGGGAATAGACCATATCAGTTACTTTTGCTTTTAGACTCAGAGAAGGCAATGAAAGATGGCGATAACTTAAAAAGTTGATACAGATGATGACCTTACAAGACACACCATCTCTTACCCGCGTCACCGTCACGGGCTTCATATGTCGGGTTGGGTCTGGCCGGGTAGCGGATGAGCCGGAGCGTGGAGAGATGCGGATCCCTGAAGATGTCGGCGTAGAAGTCGCTGGGTGCTCCGTAACCTTCCGCGATCAGGCTCAGCAGCTCCCGCGAAGCCTCGGTCATCTTCTCGTGGTAGACCTCCATCCATGTCTGACAGAAAGAGAGGTGGAGGAATGGTAAAGATCAGAGGTAGATGTAGATGAATATAGTGTTGATTAGTAGTAGATAAGTAAAGAAAGGCAAGAAGAAGGAAGGAAAGATAGCCAGAACGGAAGAAAGAAAGAAAAAAAGAGAGGTTGGTAAAAGGATTGAAAGATTGAAAGAAAGAAAAAGAAAGACAAAAAGAGAGAAAAACGAAAGAAAAACAAACAAATAAAAAGAAAAAAAAGGAAGAAAAAGAAAAAGAAAAAACACACAAAAAACAAAGAAAAATATAAAAAAGATAAAAAAATATACGAAAGAACGAAAGAAAAACAGAAAGGTTGAAAAAATAATTGAAAGGTTGAAAGAAAGGAAAAGAAAGACAGAAAGAGAGAAAAAACGAAAGAAAAACAAACAATTAAAAATAAAGTAAATTAAAAAAATTAAAAAAATATATAAAAAGATAGAAAAAAAAAAAGAAAAAGAGAATCTAACATCCTATCCCCTTACCCTGAAGTTCCTGCCCTCCTCGGATTCCTCTAGACTCTAGAGGCCATTGGTTGTCCTCGATGATGAACTTCTCCTCCAGCGATATGAGTCCCTCCTTCGGCTTCCCCTGCTTCGGCCCGATCTCGAAGGCTAGGAAGGAGAGGACGCGGTGGTTGTGGTGGTGGTAGGGGTGGTGTGTGTGATGGTGGTGGTGGGGGTGGTGCTGGGTAGTGGTGGTGGTGATGATGGTGGTGGTGCAGGCGAATTTAAGTTCCTCATCACCATTCTTACATTCGTTTCACCTTCAATTCACTATCTTCATAGCCACCACTATTACCACCACCACCACCACCATCATCTGGGTAAATAGCTCACTGATCAATCGACTGATTACAGACAGGCAGACAGACAGATGAATATTCTCGTTCGTGTCGTGTTTCGTCAATATTATTCAAATTTATCAACGTGCATAATTTGTTTCTATATAAAGAGAGTATAACCCTCTTGATAACGTACTTACTGCATGTCGTGTCATTGTACCTCATTACAGCTTCGAGTCATTTGCGTCACTTATCATTCAGAATCGTTTTTATTTTGTCACGCACCTGGAACTAGAAACAGAGACCGAATCCAGAGTAGCTTGCTGATTGGTTAGGTCACAGCATTATCTTGTATGGTCGCGAGAAGGGAACTCGTAACCGTGTATCATAACAGCCATCGGAACAAACAGATGGTCTCACTGATCGGTTCCGTCGACACGCAATGCAACAACGAGATCGACAAACCACAAAGAAGAAGTATCAGATGAAATTACTCCGAAAGTTACTCCAGACCCGCACTTGATCTCCCTTCTTTCTCTATAAGACATCAAGTTCTTATATATCCTCAAGGTCTATGCCAAGTTTCGAAGTCATCCCTCACGTTCTATCGTTCTCAAGTTTTATGCCAAGTTCAGAAGTAATCCCTCAAGTTTTAGTGAGTTTTCAAGTTCTTAAAGCCCTCAAGTTCTTATAACTCCTCAAATTCTATCAGTCATCAAGTTCAAACAATTTATCGAGTCATTCCTCACATTCTAGCAGGTCTTCAAGTTCTGTGCCAAATTCCCAAAGTCATCCTTCATGTTCTAGTAAGTTCTCAAGTTTTCATAAATCCTCAAATTCTGTCAGTCATCAAGTTTTAATAAATTCTCGAGTCATTCACCACGCTCTAGCAGGTCTTCAAGTTCTGTGCCAAACTCCCAAGTCATCCCTCATTCTGCCAAGTCCTCTAAGTCCCCCAGTCATCCCTCAGTCCTCACCTTCCTTGTGGGACACGGCGCCGGGGATGACAGGAAAGTATCCGCGGTACTCGTTGCTGCACTTAGGGTTGAAAGACTTCTTGGAGATGGCCATCCTCTGCTCCATCGGCAGGCTGGCGGAGGGAGGAGTGGAGAAGAGATGGTTATAGAAGAGACAGGGGAAAAGAGAGGAAGAGAAGAGGCAGTGGATGGATAGATAAGGGACATGGTGCAGCTAGATGAGAGACGGAACAAGTAGATATTAACTTGAGAGGAAGAGACGGACAGAAACCGAGACTACCGTTGCCAGATTATCGTACTCGGAGCATCACGTATCCCGGCTTCTCACCCTTTAAATATCACCAGGAAACAAGAATAATTAACCTTTTCAACGATAACAACACAAAAAGCCAGTTATTGGGGCACATGAGGCAGCTTTTGTGGTTGAAATCGGGGAATATGAGAGACTGAGTACGACAATCAGGTAACGTTGATTCCGAGACGCGTGAACAGACCCACCGATCTCAAACACTTCGATGTCAAGACCACACACATTTGACAAAGCTTTCGTAGGAGTTGCGGGCATTTCAACGGGTAGTCTCAAATAAAGATCCACAGAGTCAAGTGGAGAAGCAGGGACAACGATAAAGACACGGAATAGCGACGAATACAAAGGAACGGAGACCCAGAACGATAAACATGGATTAGGGACAAAGAAATACAAATACGAAGAGACGCGGAGACCCACACGAAGGAGGACAAAGAAGACGAAAACAAAAATAGACCCACGCATGAAAAACGACAAAAAAGAAGACGAAGACAGATAGGGAACCACGAAGAAGAAGAAGAGGAAGAAGAAGAAGAAGGAGAAGAAGAAGAAGAAGACGACGAAAGAGAAAAGAAGAAGAAAGAAGAAGAAGAGGAAGAAGAAGATGATGATGCTGGGATGAAAGGAACGGGAAAGAAAAGAGAGGATGAAGGGCGAGGGAAGGAAAGGAAAGGACAAACGAAAGGAGAAAAAGTGGAAAGGAGGAAGAGAAAAAAAAACAGAATTAAGGTACAGGAGAGAAAATAGGATAAATAATATGCTCCTAAGGAAGATAAAGAAGAAGAAGAAAAAGAAGGAGACCCACACAGACACAACCCCCCGCCTCGACACCTGAAGAACCACTTGGAGTGTCGCAGCAGCGCCTCCTCGTCGTAGCCGTCCACGTTCTTGAGGTAGATGAAGCCCACGGTGGTGAGCGCCTCGTGCAGCTCCTTCACCAGGCCGGCCCGCGTGTGACCCTTGGCCAGGCTCAGGTCGATGACGGGCAGGACCTTCTCTTCCTCCTGTATGAGCGAGAGATATATGGTTAGATATCTATATAAAGAGTTAGATAGTAATAGATAGGGTTAGATAGAGAGAGCTTGTGAGAGAGAGGTAGAGAGCAGGATCTGCTCTTCCTCCTGCCAGGGCGAGAGAAAGTTAGACTGATAGAAATCGATAAAAAAAGTAGATAGAGAGTTATATATAAATAGATTGATAGAGAGAGCTTGATAAATATAGACAGAGAGGTAGAGAGGGCAGGATCTTCTTACCCACCAGTCGTGGTGAGCGAAAGATAGAAAGATAGATAGAGGTAATAGAGATAAGAGATAGGTAGAGGTTGGTAGAGAGAAAAAAAATATATATATATATATATATATATATATATATATATATATATATATATATATATATATATATATATATATATATATATATATATATATATATATATATATATATATATATATATATATATATATATATATATATATATATATATATAATATATATATATATATATATATATATATATATATATATATATATATATATATATATATATATATATATATATATATATATATATATATATATATAGTTCTTCCTTCACTCAGAAAAAAAAAACGACAACAACAGAAGGTCAAAGTATAGATCAATGTTGCAAGAGCGGAAAAAAATATTTGATAAGAAGATAAGATATGCAAAACTTCAAAAATAAAAAGAAAGATCGTAAAATATAAAAAAAAAGAAAAAAAACAATGTGTGTGTGTGTGTGTGTGTGTGTGTGTGTGTGTGTGTGTGTGTGTGTGTGTGTTTACCTATTTGTAGTATACAGGACATGAACTCAAGCTCGGTCATTCATTTCTCCCACTATATTTTTCCAGCTTTTCCTTCAATTTTATTTTATGTGTGTGTGTGTGTGTGTGTGTGTGTGTGTGTGTGTGTGTGTGTGTGTCTGTGTGTGTGTGTGTGTGTGTGTGTGTGTGTGTGTGTGTGTACAAGTTCCTCTTACCATGTTTTCCACGTCGGCGTAAACACCTGACACACAAACACCTACACACACACCTAAACTAACACTAACTTCTCTTTTCCACTTATGAGACGCAGCAGCTATCCACTTCCTCCTCACGCCACGGCCTCGGGTGCTGCACTGCCACACGTCCAATCTCGCCCTCCTTAAAAGCTAAACTGTCAGAACTAATCAGTAATCACATCTAGTATGCCCCGTATTCTGAGACGCATTCGGGTCTCACAACAATATATTCCCTTTTTATTTTATTTTTTTTACAGCAGAGGAGGCAATTCAAGGGCAAAAACACGAACAGCAGCAACAAAATAAAAAAGCCCTCTATATTTTGCTTCGTACAAAAAATAAAGAAGAGCGAATAAAAGGTAAAAAACAAGATCAAGTTCAGGTGCAGAGGTGTCTCGGTACTCTCCTTTTGAATGAATGTGTAGCGGCAGCTTAGGCCGCTACTGAGGAAACCAATCATTTCTGTTTGTGTGTTTTCTAGACAGCTACGTTATAGCTGGTATAGCGCCGTGTGATTCGTTAAGGCCGTCTGTGTAGGTTCAGAGATACGACTGATAACCCGGTGGTGACTCCATTTATAAGCAAATTTATTCTCGAGAATATACACGTTTTTACATACGGTGATTGATTATTTACAGAAGTTCATATGCGCAAATATTTACAATAATGGCTCTATGGTGATGCAGTTTTAATATGTTAATGTTTATAATAATAGGAGTGATTACTTACATATATATATATATATATATATATATATATATAAATATATATATATATATATATATATATATATATATATATATATATATATATATCTATATATATATATATATATATATATATATATATATATATATATATATATATATATATATATATATATATATATATATATATATATATATATATATATATATATATATATATATATATATATATATATATATATATATATATATATATATATATATATATATATATATATATATATATATGCAGTCTGATGAATAGGAAGACAAGATATTAGTGTGTTATGAGAGTGGAAGAGGAGAAAGAGGACAAGGTGAGTTACAGGGCAGAATGAAGAAATGAGGGCGAAGGAAACGAGAAAGAAAATGGTGTGTTTAATTGGTGACAACAAGTGTTTCCTCTTTCCAAAGTTCACAAAGGGAGGTTAGTCGGGCTGTGGTGAGTGCTCTTTCACGATCACGATGCATAAGGGTGGTCAGACTATCACTATGCTCATAACACTACCCATGGAAGTGCTTATACAACCTCTACGAAAGTCTTATCTAATGTGTGGTGGTAAGGTTTGGTTCTCAGACACTTTCGGCTCCAAAAACAACAATTTTCAAAGGCCACAAATTAAGTTAGTCGGGTTCTCATTGGTGTTTTTTCATGTCCACGGTGCAGAGGTCAAACTACTATTAAGCTCGTAAAACTACCCATGGAAATGCCTCAACAACATCTACGATAGCCTTGTCTAATGTGGGTATGTTCTTAACAAACAGTACTATTTCCTAAGGCTTCAAAGGAGATTAATCGGGTTCTCATTAGTGGTTTTTCATGTTCATGGTGCAGTGGCCTTGCCAAACTACTACTAGGCTCGTAAAACTACCCATGGAAATGTCTATACAACCTCTATGAAAGCCTTGTCTAATGTGGGTATGTTCTTAACTAACTACTATTTCCTAAGGCTTCAAAGGAGATAAATCGGGTTCTCATCAGTTGTGCAGAAGCCTTGAACATAAGAACATAAGTACGTAGGGGTCTGCAAGAGGCCGGTAGGCCTATACGAGGCAGCTCCTTTGAACCTCTAAGCTCCGTGTATCTAACCCCACCTAATATCGCTGTCCATTAATTTATCTAATCTATTTTGAATGTGACAATTGTATTGGCACTCACCACGTGACTGCTAAGCCTATTCCACTCATCCACCACTCTGTTAGTTAGTAAACCAATTTGTGACTATGTCCCTGTTGAATCTGAATCTATCCGGTTTAAACCCATTACTTCGTGTCCTACTCGGCTCTCTTACAAACAAAACCTTATGAAGATCACCCTTATTAAAGCCCTTCATCTATTTATAAACCTCGTTCATGTCTCCACGCACCTTTCGTCTTTCCAGAGAATTCAAGTTTAACTGTTTGAGTCTTTCCTCGTATGGCAAGTTTCTCAACCCCTGAATCATCTTAGTCATCCTTCTCTGCACCGATTCTAACATTTTGATATCCATTCTAGTATAGTAAGGTGACCAGAGCTGAACCGCATAGTCAAGATGAGGTCTAACTAATGCTAAATTGCCTAAATTGCCTTGCCAAACTATCACAGGCTAGGTTGAAAAAAAACTACCCTTGAAAGTACCTGCAACCCCATAACGAGAGAGAGAGAGAGAGAGAGAGAGAGAGAGAGAGAGAAAGAGAGAAATCAGACCACACAGACCCCATGGTCCAGACTAGGTGGTCTGTCCTTAAACCTAAGTGAATCTACACTAATCAGATGGCTCCAAAATGTTGCTTTTCTACTTTAGTTAATATTAAGTTCAAGGAAGTGACGGTCGAGCTTGTTTTCAAAGGAGTCAATCGTGTTACACTATACCACTGACGGTGGGAGCTTATTCCATTCTCGCACTACAACGTTGGTGAAGAAAAATTTGGTGCACTCTGAATTTATTTGTCTACATTTGAGTTTTATGCCATTGTTCCTCGTTCGCAAAGTGTCATCGATCATAAACAATTTTATTCTGTCTACATTCGTGAAACCATTAAGTATTTTAAAACATTCGATCAATTTTCCTCGGAGGCGACGTTTCTCAAGTAAGAACATGTTAAGGGTGGAAAGCCTTTCTTCATAGGATTTGTTGCGCAAGGAAGAGATTATTTTTGTTGTCCGACGCTGAACACTTTCTAATTTAGCAATGTCCTTTGCATGGTGAGGCGACCAAAACTGTACCGCATATTCCAAGTGGAGTCTGACTAAACTATTATTATTGAATCAGCGGTCGATGCAGTTTCAATAAATGCGAAGGAGGACACAGTGTATCTGATCCATGCGGGAACCAACGACCTTCAGTCAACCCAATCTCAGGACCTGTTAGCAAAATACCGTCAAGTCATTCGGAAATACAAGACCAAGTCCCTCACATCATCATCTTCTACCGAGTCAATACGTTCACCGGATTTAACAGTAAAGCGTACGGCGTCAACACTAGTCTAAAGCAGTTATGTAACGATGAAGGCGTAGCGTTCACGAATGCGTGGCATCACTTCAATCAGCGCCCAAATTTGTTTTCGGAGGACGGACTCCACCTGAACGAGGTTTGTTCGGCCGGCTTGGAAGGCTCCTGAACGAGACAGTTGAAAGCTTCTCGAAAGCTATTAAAAAAACTGCAGGTGAGGGCAAGGCCAAGGCAACCCTTGATCAGCCGAACCTTAGCGTCGATGCGGCTTGCAAGAAACTGTGCAACCAACGACGCCCCTGACAAGCGAACTCATTCAACACGACGCGGCAAAACCAGGAGCCACATTTCCATTTTGTACACAAATGCACGCAGTAGTAGGAGCAGGTAGGAAGACACCTACCGAACGGGCGTGAGCTACTCCGGTGAGGATATATGGGAAGCGAGGAGGTGCTGAAGCCCTTCAAAGACCCTTCCCATGTCCTCACTAACCGTTTCCCTTTTGTCTCATCAACACCAGAGAGCAGTTCAGTATGCTCTCTAAAGACAGTTCCTCTCTCTTTCTACACCACACTACATTTACAAAACACACACACCTTTTCCCAAAATTCAAAATTCAACATAGCGAAAAAAATAACTGCCTCGGAGTCCCCGCCTGGGGGGGACCATAAATTCCCCCAGGGAGGACTCCCCTTCTGGCTGCCGACTTGAGAGGTGTTCTGATAACTCCTCGAACCTCCTCCTTATCAATTTCTGCAACATTCGCGGTCTCCGTTCTAATTTTCATTCTGTGGAACACCATCTCTCCCCCTCTAAATCTCACCTTCTCTTCCTCACCGAAACACAGGTTCTGAGGCTACTGACAGCAACCTGTACTCTGTTCCCTCCTACTATCTCTATCCTAAATTTCAATCCAAAGCTGGATGTTGCGCCTACGTGCGCAACGACATCACTTGCTCTCGTGCCCACGATCTTGACTCTTCTGAATTTTCCACCATCTGGCTAAGACTTCACTGTCATTCTATTACTAAATACATCTGTGCTGTTTATCTCTCACCTAACTCTACTAACTATGTAAAACTCTTTGACTATTTGAACTCTAAAGTGGAGCGCATCTTGACCCACTCTCCCTTCGCTGAAATCTCCATCTTGGGAGATTTCAATGTTCACCACCAGCTTTGGCTTCCATCCTCTTTCACTGACCAGCCTGGTGAACAAGCCTACAACTTTACTCTCCTCCACGACCTAGAGCAGTTGGTTCAGCACCCTACTCGTATTCCCGACCGTCTTGGAGACAGGCCCAACATTCTAGACCTCTTCCTTACCTCTATCCTTCTGCTTACTCTGTCAAACTGTTATATCCGTTGGGCTCCTCCGATCATAACCTTATTTCTGTATCCTGTCCTATCGCTCCTGGACATCCTCTGGACCCGCCGAGGAGGCGATGCTTCTGGCATTTTGCTTCAGCTCGGTGGGACGACCTGAGGATGTACTTTTCCGATTTCCCGTGGAATGATTACTGCTTCCAGGAGAGAGACCCCTCTGTGTGTGCTCTGCGCATCACAAAGGTGATTGTCTCTGGAATGGAGGCATACATTCCACGTACTTTCTCTACTCCTCATGCTAAAAAGCCTTGGTTTAATCATACTTATTCTCGTGCTATTAAAGATAGAGGCAGCTCACAAAAGGTTCCAGAGCCTTCGAACTCACATTAACTTTGATCTATACATTTCAGCCCGGAATCGTGCCAAATCTATTCTCCGACTTACCAAAACTTCTTTTATAAATAAAAAATGTCAACACTTTGCTTCTTCTAATTCTTCCCGTGACTTCTGGCATCTAGCCAAAAATATCTCCTCCAATTTCACTTCTTCCTCTTTTCCTCCTCTCCTTAACCCTGACGGCAGCACTGCCGTCTCATCTGTCTCTAAGGCTGAACTCTTCGCTCAAACTTTCTGTATGAACTCCACCTTGGACGATTCTGGGCATATTCCTCCTACTCATCCCCCCTCTGACTCCTTTATGCCTGTTATTAAGATGCTTAATAATGATGTTTTCTATGCCCTCTCTGGCCTCAACTCTGAGAAGGCTTATGGACCTGATGGAGTGCCTCCTATTGTCCTTAAAAACTGTGCTTCTGTGCTGACACCCTGCCTGGTCAAACTCTTTCGTCTCTCACTATCAACATTTATCTTTCCTTCCTGCTGGAAGTATGCCTTTGTACAGCCTGTGCCTAAGAAGGGTGACCGCTCCAATCCCTCAAACTACCTCCCAATACCTTTACTTTCATGTCTATCTAAAGCTTTTGAATCAATCCTTAACCAGAAGATTCATAAGCACCTTTATACTTCTAACCTTCTATCTGATCGCCAGTATGGGCTCCGCAATGGGCGTTCTACTGGCGATCTTCTTGCTCTCTTAACTGACTCTTGGTCATCCTCTCTTAGCCGTTTCGTTGAAACTTTCTCTGTTGCGCTAGACATATCGAAAGCCTTCGATAGAGTCTGGCACAAATCTTTGCATTCTAAACTGCCCTCTTTCGGATTCTATCCCTCTCTCTGTTCCTTTATCTCCAGTTTCCTTTCCGGCCGTTCTATCTCTGCGGTGGTAGACGGTCACTGCTCTTCCCCTAAACCTATCAACAGTGGCGTTCCACAGGGCTCTGTCCTATCACCCACTCTCTTCCTGTTATTCATCAATGATCTTCTTTCCATAACAAACTGTCCTGTCCACTCATACGCCGACGACTCCACTCTGCATTATTCAGCTTCTTTCAATAGAAGACCATCTCAACAAGAAGTACACAACTCCAGGCTGGAGGCTGCAGAACGCTTAACCTCAGACCTTGCTATCATTTCCGATTGGGGCAGAAGGAACCTTGTGTCCTTCAATGCCTCAAAAACTCAATTTCTCCACCTATCAACTCGACACAATCTTCCAAACACCTATCCCCTATTCTTCAACAACACTAAACTGTCTCCATCTTCAACACTAAACATCCTCGGTCTATCCTTAACTCAAAATCTCAACTGGAAACTTCATATATCCTCCCTCGCTAAATCAGCTTCTTCGAGGTTGGGCTTTCTGTATCGTCTCCGCCAGTTCTTCTCCCCCGCGCAGTTGCTATCCATATACAGGGGCCTTGTCCGCCCTCGTATGGAGTATGCACGTGTGGGGGGGCTCCACCCACACAGCTCTTCTGGACAGAGTGGAGGCTAAGGCTCTCCGTCTCATCAGCTCTCCTCCTCTTACTGATAGTCTTCTACCTCTTAAATTCCGCCGCGATGTTGCCTCTCTTTCTGTCTTCTATCGATATTTCCACGCTGACTGCTCTTCTGAACTTGCTAACTGCATGCCTCCCCCCCTCCCGCGGCCCCGCTGCACACGACTTTCTACTCATGCTCATCCCTATACTGTCTAAACCCCTTATGCAAGAGTTAACCAGCATCTTCATTCTTTCATCCCTCACGCTGGTAAACTCTGGAACAATCTTCCTTCATCTGTATTTCCTCCTGCCTACGACTTGAACTCTTTCAAGAGGAGGGTATCAGGACACCTCTCCTCCCGAGTTTAACCTTGCTTTTGGCCGCCTCTTCTGATTCTTTTATGGGAGCAGCGATTAACGGGCTTTTTTTATTGTTTTTTGTGCCCTTGAGCTGCCTCCTTTGTTGTAAAAAAAAAAAGAAAAAAAAAAGTCTATTACCCAAAAAGGACGAAGTTAGGGCGTATATTGCAACAGAGAAACAAGATGTGGTAGCCATCACAGAGACTTGGGCCAATTCTGCACATCTAGTATCTGAACTGTCATTTCCCGGGTACGAAAGCTTCCAAAACAATCGAATGCAAATGAAAGGAGGAGGAGTAATTTGCTACGTAAAAAGTACGCTCCCTGCCATAAAAATAGACAAACAGGACGCAGAGAGTTACGACTCCGTCTATGTGGGAATAACCGCGAATAATAAGAAACTAACACTTGCGACCGTATACAGGCCTCCAAAACAACAGGCAGCCGACGACACTGCCCTGTAAAAAGAGCTTCACTCCTTAACACAAAGCAAAGAAGCAATAATAATTAGGGACTTTAATTGCCCTAACATTGACTGGGGACTGATGACTGGAGATCAAGAGGGTAACAGGCTTATAGAAATGGTGGAGGATTCGTTCCTCACTCAAGTTGTAACTCAACCGACAAGAGAAAACAATCTGCTGGATCTGGTATTAGTAAGCGACCCCGACCTCATTCGCGACTGTGAAGTTGGTGAAAAAAATAATGGTTGCGATTACCACTTAATCCGTTTCAATGTCAACATAAGTCACAAACTCGTAGACAATCCGTCAGTGATACCAGACTACAAAAAAGCAAATTTCAACCTAGCCCGGGAGCTGCTTCCTTCTGCAACCTGGGACCAACTTCACCTAACCGACAATACAATCGACAACGTGTGGAACAACTTTAAAGATAAGCTTTTGCAGGTAGAGAAGGCTACAGTGCCTACGAAACCCAGGCGAGCAAATGGTACCGTGGATCCACCGTGGATGAACAGAGAAAAAAAAAGGGCGGCAAAATTAAAAAAAAAGGAATTATAACCTAATGAAAGAAAATGACACAGCCGAAGCCCGTGCATAGTACCAAAACAGCCTCAGAGCTTGTCGCACCCTTATTCGGAGTAGTAAACGCAACTACGAAAAACAAATATCGCGTGACATCAAGACAAACTCAAAAAAATTCTTCACATACATCAAATCGAAAAAAAAAGTAAGATCCAATATTGGTCCCCTGACAGACGAGACTGGATCTGTAACTCAGGACAGTAAACAGATGGCCAGAATCCTCAACAGTAGCTTCGCATTCGTATTCATAGTCGAGGACATCGAAACCATTCCCGAGAGCCCTGACCCGCCGAGTGAGATCACGACCCTGGAAATTGACACAATATGCGACCAAGAGAAAAAGTATTTGGACAAACTCGACACGAACAAGTCAACAGGACCTGACGGTTTGTCACCACGGTTATTAAAAGAGCTTAAACAACAAATACTTCAGCCACTCACTAACATATTCAACCAGTCTGCTCAATTGAACAAGGTTTCGGTAGACTGGAAGATGGAGAACGTGACACCGATTTTCAAAAAATGAGACAAAAGCGTCGCATTAAACTACAGGCCCATAAGGTTGACATCAGTGGCAGGAAAAATAATCGAAAAGATTATTAGAGACAAACTTGTCAAGTTTTTAGAACACAATAATGTAATCTCCGACACCCAGCATGGCTTCAGAAACAAGCGCTCCTGCCTAACAAATTTATTAGACTTCTTCCAAGGTATATATAAGAACTGGGATGCCCACATCCCCAGTGATGTTATATACCTGGACTTTCAGAAGCCCTTCGACAAGGTACCGCACGAGCGACTCCTTAAAAAACTGCACTCGGCGGACATTGGAGCCAATCTGATCGCGTGGATAAGAGATTGGCTCACCGGCAGAAAACAACGAGTACTACTAAACGGACAGCCTTCCGATTGGCTTCCAGTCACTAGTGGAGTGCCTCAAGGGTCAGTGCTGGGACCCATTATCTTCAGCATATATATTAACGACCTCGAATCAGGACTGAACTCAACAATATCGAAATTTGTTGATGACACCAAGATGGGTGGAAAGGCCCTCACAAAGACCGACTGCGAAATCATTCAGAAAGACCTCAATCACATTATCGAATGGTCAGAAAAATGGCAAATGTCCTTTAATGTTGACAAATGCAAAGTCATGCACATTGGGTCCAGAAATAGTATCCACATACATTATGAATGGGAAACCTCTTCAAGCGATGCAGGAGGAAAAGGATCTTGGAGTCACTATCAGCAGTGACCTGAAACACGAGAATCACTGTAAAAAAGCCTACAACAAAGCCAACACTATGCTCGGGTTCATAGCGAGGAACTTCGAGTGTAAAAAGCCAGACGTGATGCTAGCCTTGTATAATTCCATGGTAAGACCGCACCTCGAGTATGCAGTACAGTTTTGGTCTCCTAATTACAGAAAGGACATTGATTTATTATAAAAGACTCAACGACGCGCCACGAAGATGATACCAACCTTAAGGGCTCAACCGTGCGCGGAACGACTCAACGACTCAATCTCTTTACATTGGAGAAAAGACGCCTGCGAGGAGATATGATTCAAGTCTTCAAGTATCTGAAAAAAATCAATAACGTCGATTACTCCAAATTCTTTGAACTGCAAACCAACCTAAGAACTACAAATAACGGTTTACCTATTCAGTCTAGTCGATGTAACACAGACATCGGAAGGAGTTTCTTTTCAAACCGAGTCATCCGTCACTGGAACAATCTTCCTTCAGAAGTAGTAAATGCGAATACCATCAACTCCTTCATATATAGAATCGACCGTCACTTCGCTGCGTCAGGAGTGAGCTGAATATTAAGGTGCTTTCATCTGCTCCTCAATATCGAGGTGCTTTTCATCTGCTTCTCAATGTCGAGGTGCTTTTCATCTGCTCCTCAATGTCGAGGTGTTTTTCATCTGCTCCTCAATGTCGAGGTGCTTTCATCTGCTCCCCAGGCCCCAAGTGGCTGTCGAGCAGATTAAATCACCAAAGCGGGCAACCTCGTAATAAGCCAATAGGCTTTCTGTTCCCTGCATTTCCATGTTTCCATGTTTCCTCCTCCTCCTCCTCGTCCTCATACTGAACAACAACAGCAGCAGCAATAACAACAAACTAATTCTTCACTAACGCACAATTTCAGTCTCGGTTCAAAAGAACTATTCAAACTCACTTTCATTCTTCTCTTCTGTTTTCGAACACAATTAAAGCGATGCGATCCTAGGACACGAGCCACTGAATCCCTCCTTTCCTTGAGTCTTTCAGCCAACGTGGTGGTGGCGACACGTGACCTGCCTGTGACCGAGACCTGCCTGTGACCGTGACCTGCCTGAGCTGACCAGTTGTGGTGTGTTACTGAGGATGAGCTGAAGTGTCGTGCTGTGTTGCCGCCGTATTTTTAAACATTTCGTCTCCAAAAAACACATGTATTATAATGCCAGAAGGCTAAGTATGGAATGTACACAGGATCTCAAAAGTAGGTATAAGTATTTAAGTATGGAATGTACATTATGACAAGGCTTTGGGCGTCTAGGGTGTTTCCAGAGGTAGTTTTATGACCCTGGTGGCAGATTGACCTTTCCTCTGTACCATGAACCTAAAATACCACTTTTGAGAACCTGACTGATCTACTTTTGGCCTTTGGAGATATATATGTGAGGCGGAAGCGTCTGAGAAAAACAGATAGTGTTGTGTTGTATTGTCTGGCGTTTGTGTCTCAGGGAAAGGAGTATTTGTCAACGTGATATATGGTATGTGACGAAGATGAGCACCGAGGGCACGCGTAGCTATAACCGGTATGCCCTCAACTTTACCTTTCATTAATGTGTGTTCGTCAATTTGTTCAGTTCAGTTAGTAATAAATTATATAACGGCAAAATATATAGCTACTACACGTCACCTGAGTTGTTTGTTTTGTTATCAGCGGTTTGTTCCATTTCCCACGTGCGCACTGAATGGGACGGTGTGTGCAAACTGGCGAACATAATTGTACTCCCTAGGAACATATGGCACGCTTTGACGGATGTTTAGAAAATTGACCCTATGCTTTCATCCCCTTTCGGCGCCCCGTTGCATAATTTATTGCCCTTCACTCTCGTCCCAGGCTGGTGTAATTTTTAAACCTTTCGGGGTGCAGGCACATACATTTAACAATTCTTTCGTAGAATCAGATTGCTTTTCCATGGGTACCTTTGTGACCCCGGTAGTAGTTTAGCTCTTCTTCTGTACCGTGAATCTAAATAAACACTCATTAGAATCTGACTGATCTACTAGTTAATGTGAGGCTGAAGCGCCCCAAGCACATACATTTGACAAGGTTTTCGTAGGACTGGAGGTCATTTCCATGGGTACTTTTATGACCCTGGTGGTAGTTTGATTATTTTTCTGTACTATGAACCTAAAGAAACACTCATTAGAACCTGACTGATAAACTTTTTGACCTTTATAAATAGTTGACGTGAGGCTGAAGCATCTGCGAGAGCCTTTCGAAACAGATTTACCGAGGCTTCGAGGAGTTTCATAATGGTTGTTACCGCCATCAGCCCCGCGAGGAATACGAGAGTCACTACGTTTATCAAAGAATCAGGGATACGTAAGTCCCTACAATTTACATCAAACAGCAATAAATCATTAAGTCACTACCGTACATCAAAGAGCAATTTAACCCGCACATCAGAATATGGCAATGGCAAGATATATCATTCAGATCATTCAGAAATATACAGCTATAACTCACGTGTCGGGGTCAATTAATCACTTGTGGGTTCTTTGTTGTGTGACAACCAAACTCTCCCTACGAGGAGCTCTTCACCTCTCTGCTGCGCCCTCCTCTCTGCCCTCAAATCAACCAACCACCAGACAGAGGGAGGAATTCGGCTGACGCGGAAACCCTGCGTCAGCAGTCTGTATCTACCCCTTCCGAGTGTTGACATCGTGGTGCGGCCATCTGGTCTCACTTATACCCATTGATGGGATTCAGCCTGCTCGCACCGGCTCGCAAGAACCTGTTCTTGGAATTTATTTAATCCCGAGAACCGGTTATTACTGTTAGTTTAAATCAGGGGTTCTTAATTTTTCCCCCATGAACACATACTTATAACTTATTTTGGTAAACCCCTCATATATTTGTTACTGGCTTTTGATAGTCAAAAACACGACTAAAACCAGATTTGATGTCGGGTAGAGCCGAACACGGGTTCAAGACCAATGTGGCATCACCGATTCGAACGAGAGCGCCGTTACAAAGGCTACACCGACAGCAACCGCTGCCAGCTCAATTTGTTTACTTGAATTACTTCTCCCTCACGGCAACCAGCTGTCATCCGCCTCACCTGTGCCTTCCTGAAGAAGACAGGCCAGCTGTCACGCCTTGATAACCTCTAGGACTTCCCCAGGACTCATAATGATCTTCAGATCTTCGCGTCCCTGACAACAACAACAACAACAGCAACAACACTTTTCGCGATTGGTGACAATATCTATGTCTTCACTATATTTGGCCGCGTTCATCAGGAATCGACCAAAAATGCTGTTTGAAATACACTTGATTGCAGTTTTCTTGATAGGGCAAGTAGCACCTTTGCGGGCTTCTATGTTATCCTGAATGAAGTCCGCAAGTAAGTGCTTTTGCTTAAGCATATAAATAGCATGCACTTTTTAACAACCCGGCCTAGTTGAATAAGCAGTTTAAGGAGGGACAGAGCAAACAGCATTTTCTCCTGAGCAGCATGTGTTCCAATCTGTTTTATGTTCTTACACGGTACTGGACGGTTCTCTTCTTCATACCATTCGTGTGTGGCTGACGATATATCTCTATTGATGATATTGTGTCTTCTGATGGTCAGTGGGAGGTCATCCGTTCTCTCAATGACTTCACGTGAGACAGCCTCAGTATCGTACAGAATGAGGTATCCAAAATCGCCATCGGTTGCTTGATTGACCTAGCCCCCCCCCCCCCCCCCCCGCTCAAAAAACATTGCATTTCTGTCTCATCTATTTTTCTCATATCTCCACATTGTAACTTCTCTTTCATTACAGTGGGATAAAGACTGTTGAAGTCAAGATATGAAAGGAGTCTGTTTCTATCATGTTTTGGATTAAACTGAGGGTTCCTATAGATGTTATCGTCGCGTACAAAACGACGCACAACACTTGTGTAGCCCCCACGCACATTTGCTCGAATGCAATGATATATGTGTGGGCTACTAAGCATCTCTAATTCCTGCTGTGTTTTTAACAGAAAGGAGTCATAGGCAAATCCTGGCAGGCTAACATAATTTACAATATCCAACCTCCACTGGGTTTTCAAAATACCTTTGCATTCTAGGAAGACATCACATAGAAGGCCAACATCCACTTTTACATAAAGCAACAAATAGTCCTTCAAGCCCTGACACCCAGCTACTTTCCAAACATTCTGAGCATGTTTATAATCACTTTCGGAAAGTTCTGCTTCTTGAAGCGAATTGAAAAAATCTTCGCGGGATGGAAGATGTGTTTCAGAAAGTCGTTACATCGAATCCATATAGGCATAACAAAAAATCTGCTTTCCCTTGATCAATAATGGTAACGCAGGTGCTGGCACATCTTTCAACATCTGTTGTGTGCATATGGGTTCGTTCCCATTGCTGATGAATTGGTTCGCTAAAGCCGCGAGTGAACCAGACATAAAGACATACGCGTCAATAAATCTCAAGTCATTTATGATGACTTCATGGTATTTGTGAACAGAATATTTTGGTCTTAGTTTGATTTTCAAAGTCAGGTAGCGTTAATTCACGCGGGATTAACGTCATGTCGTAATCCGCATAATGTGCAATGAGAGTGCGCTGCAATTTGTGATTTTTTTCATTTGAAGGTTGCATCTATTACAATAAGCTTCAATGTAATTGTTTCCTGATTTTTCATGGTCATGATGTTTTACTCCTTTACCTTTTAAGACCAGTATTTACAGAGAAGACAGTGAGTTTGTTCATTGTGACGTGCCGTATCTTCATCGGTCATATATATATATATATATATATATATATATATATATATATATATATATATATATATATATATATATATATATATATATATATATATATATATATATATATATATATATATATATATATATATATATATATATATATATATATATATATATATATATATATATATATATATATATATATATATATATATATATATATATATATATATATATATATATATATATATATATATATATATATATATATATATATATATATATATATATATATATATATATATATATATATATATATATATATATATATATATATATAAATATATATATATGTATGTGTATATGTGTATATATATGAGGGGTGTATGTATGTGTAATATATATATATATATAACAGCAGGAGCCTCAGAAACAAAATAGACTTACTAAGGGGTGAAGCTTGCTCAGAAAATTTTGACATAGTAGCGATCACTGAGACATGGATAGACACTGCCAATAGAAATTTTAAATCGGAATTTGAAAAAACGGGTTATCAGATGCTTCTCAAAGACAGAAGGGGCAGAAAGGGAGGTGGTGTTGCGCTATATGTTAAAGACTCACTTAAATGTTTATTTAACAATTCAGTACAAACTAGCATGGATTCATAATCAGTTTGGGTGAACGTTTACAAAGGAAAAGAAAAACTAACTCTTGGAGTTCTGTACAGGCCACCCAACCTTAACAGGCAGGACACGAATATATTACTACAGGTTACTGGTAGGGCGAGTAGGAGTATAAATGTCTGCGTAATGGGGGATTTTAATTATAGGAATATAGACTGGGAAGACCTAGTGGGTGACCTGAAAGCCGAGGATTTTCTTGAAGTTATACAAGATAATTTCGTTAAGCAGGTAGTTACTGAGCCTTCCAGAGGAGATAACATACTAGATTTAGTCTTAACTAATAATGGGAGCTTGATACGTGAGTTGGAGGTGGGCGGAGAGTTAGGAAATAGTGACCACAGAACGGTTCGTTTTATTTTAGACTGGGCGGTAACCCGCGAACCAAACCCAGTGTTAGTGCCAGATTTTAGAAGAGCAAATTACGAGGGGCTTAGAAGACATCTTGAAGGGGTAAACTGGGATAATTTAATTTAGGGATTCATGAGGGCAAGAACTGCGGATTGGAGAGCCAATAGAACCAGGTAGAAATGTCTTACAATAATTTAGTTAGAGTAATAGTAGAGTGGCAAAGACAGCATATACCACAGCGAGCACTTAGAAAAAAAAACAAAGACCC
>NW_026110788.1:45000-70000 GCF_024679095.1 Eriocheir sinensis
CAGTGTCTCACGCGTGATTTGGGTGTGTCGACAACCACCCTTTGAATTCCCTGAGGATTCAATCTGCTCCTCCTCACTACACCCTCTTTAAATCCCTTAGAGGATTAACACTTCCTACACCCCTTTCCCTCACCTCACCTAAGCCCCCCCCCCACCCTCGCTCACCTCACATCCCTTTTGCTCCTACTCATCCCCTAGAGGAGTAGCCCTTCCTCCTCCTCCCTCACCTCCACATATTTCTAAGACCTGCCCCCCTCACTCACCTTCCCTCACATCCTCTTTACCCATCCTTTCACCCACCTTCCCTCGCCTCTTTCTTAACCTTTCTGTTCTCACACACCTCACTCACCTCACATCCCTTCCTACTCCTCCTCTCTCCCACTTACCTCCCTTCCCAAACACCCTCTCACTCATCTCACCTATTTACAAACCCTCCTTGATCTCACACACCTCACTCACCGCCTCCCTTTCCCATACTTTACTCACCTCACATCCCTTCCTACTCCTCCTCTCTCCCACCTCATCTATTTCCTAACACTCCTTGAACTCCAACACATCACTCACCGCCTCACTATACCCCGCTTTACTCACCTCACATCTCGTCCTCCTCCTCTCTCCCACCTCACCTATTTCCTAACCCTCCTTGATCTCACACCTCACTCACCGCCTCCCTTTCCCTTCTTTACTCACCTCACATCCCTTCCTACTCCTCCTCTCTCCCACCTCACCTATTTCCTAACCCTCCTTGATCTCACACCTCTCTTTCCCCTCTTTACTCACCTCACATCCCTTCCTACTCCTCCTCTTTCTCACTTTTCCTCCATTACTAAACTACCTCTCACACCTCACCCCTTTCCTAATCCCCTTCACTCTGTGTTTTATCTCTTTCATTTCAGCTAAGATGGCGCCTAAGAAGTGCAGTACTTGTAACGGTAGCTTCTCAGCTCACTTTTACAGGGCGTTCTGCTGTCTGTCGACTGTGTCTGTCCAGGCAGCATCTCGAGACAAGACTGCAGGAGCAGGAAGAGAAGATGGAAGAAGGCCAGAATAAAATAATAGAGCTTTCTCTCACCAGGCAGCATCTCGAGACAAGACTGCAGGAGCAAGAAGAGAAGATGGAAGCAGGTCAGAATAAAATAATAGAGCTTTCTCGCACTGTTGCCTCCTTGCAGGAATTCATCCAGGCTAACGTTGCTGTGGTGCCAAACCCTTCTCGAGCCGCGCCGTTGCCCTCAGCGGTACCGTCGACACCAGCGGACAACACCACGCAACGGGAGGATGCTAGTGGCACCGACCATGATGGCTTCACCGTCGTGAATGGAGGAGCCAAGCCAGCCAGACAAGCGATTTATCCTGTTCATTGCTTCAACAGGTTTGCCATTCTGGAGGAGGAGGACGAGCAGGAGAGCACCTTCCTGGTGGGTGACTCCATGATTCGCCAGCAGGTCGTTGAGTTCTGCGGCAGAGTTCCTCGTCGAAGACGGAACTATTGCTATCCTGGTGCTGGGATCGACGACATAACTGCTGCTCTTGAGGAGATCTCCCCAGGCTACTAATGATTCACTGTTTGTTATTCACACAGGTACGAACGACGTCACCACGACCCGGTCTGAGGAACTCCTGGAGAAGTACCGTAGGCTCATCCAGCAGTATAAGACTAAATCCCTAACATTTTGATTTCAGGAGTTCTACCACGGACTTGGGCGGAGAGCGACTTTTCAGTAAGGCCTTCAGCCTAAACAACCGCTTACAGACTCTTTGTAGGGAGCTTGACGTGGAGTTCCTAAACGCATGGGACAATTTCTATGGACAAAATGAGCTCTTTCACAGGGACAGATTGCACCTTTCTCCCATCAGGGCAGCCAGACTCAGGCTCCTCAACGAAGCAGTGCGTGTCATCCGAACAAAAACGAGTCACGGCCACGTCCTCCACCCCGCCCGTGTAAATAGACGCCGTGCATCACAACAAACCCGTAACCGTAATCCCGCAAGTACCACCACCTCTATTACCAAGCCTCTAGATACCTTAAAATCCTTAGTTTCAATGCGCGTAGCCTAAGAAACAAATTTGATGAACTGAGATGTCTTGCTTTAACAGAAAATTTTGACATAATTGCTATAACCGAAACATTTATCGACACCACAAATATTGATTTAAGTTCCGAATACAACATAGATGGCTACAGACTCTTCAACAAAGATCGTGTAAACCGTAGAGGCGGTGGCGTCGCCCTTTATGTCAAAAGCTATTTGCAACCCATTGACAAAACACCGGGAAACAGTAACGTTGAACATTTGTGCGTGCGAGTAAACATTGCAAAAGTCAACTTAAATATATCTGTCACCTACAGACCTCCCGGGCAATCACTCGATGACGACCTTGAAATGTACAGCGTCTTAAGGCAGTCACTTAATAACAGCGACTCACTGATATTAGGAGACTTTAACCTCCCCATATCGACTGGGCGACACTGTCAGGTACAGAAGGCGAGTCACATAGAATGATCGAATTTCTAGAAGAAAATTATCTAAGCCAAATGGTTTCTGAGCCAACTCGACAAAATAATATACTCGACCTTGTTATAACAACCCAAGATAACCTAGTCAGTAGTGTCACGGTAGGAGAACACCTCGGTTCTTGCGATTATAAATTAGTGCGCGTCGACATTAAAGCTCAATCATCAGTGACTGAAAATAAAGTAAAGGTGCCCAATTTCAAAAGAGCTAACTTCGTAGAAATCCGACAAAAACTAACAGAAATACAACTATCAGATGACGGCAACGTAGAGGAAGCCTGGCTAAGCCTTAAAAATCACTTACTCACTCAGCAGAACACATTCGTCCCCTTGTGCGAGAAGCGAATTAACACTAATAAAAGCCCACCGTGGTTTAATAGCGAAATTAAACAATCAGTCAATGAGAAAATTGTTTTACAGGTTAAAGAAAGAACAAAGCACGCCCGAAAACATTAGACTTTATAATGATGCCAGGCGACGAGTAAAAAGACTAGTAGGTCAGGCAAAGCGTAGATACGAAGAAAATATTGCAGCCAACTGTAAAAAATAATCCGAAATCTTTCTTCAGTTACATAAACAACAGAAAGGCGATCAAAAGTGGTATTGGACCTTTAACAAACAGCGACGGTGCACTAGTGACTGACAGCCAACACATTGCAAACCTCTTAAACAATTACTTTTCCTCGGTGTTTAATACTAACAGTCTTCCTCTCGCTACCATCAACACCAGTACTATTGTAAATCTCGAGCATGCATTGCCTAATTTTGAAATAATAACCGATGAAGTCCTTAAAGCTCTCCATTCACTTAAAACAAATAAAAGTCCTGGACCTGACAAAGTATATCCAACTCTGCTGAAAGAAACAAAGAGCGAAATACTCTCCTCCCTCACAACCGTATTCAATATGTCCTTGCGACAAGGCATCGTCCCTTCAGATTGGAAAAAGGCTAACGTGACACCGATTTTCAAGAAAGGAGACAAAAAAGTACCAGGTAATTACAGGCCCATTAGTCTAACTTCGGTTGTAGGTAAGCTACTTGAGGGCATAATTAGAGACAAAATTGTGAATTACCTTGAAAGCCACTCATTGATTGGGGACTCACAACATGGCTTCCGAAACAAAAGATCCTGCCTATCAAACCTATTAACCTTTTATAACGACCTCTTCACTGTTTATGACGTAACCAAATCACTGGACGTAGTCTATCTTGATTTCAGAAAGCGTTTGATAAAGTCCCGCATCATAAATTACTTTACAAATTAAAGCAAATAGGTATTGACGGTCAAGTAAACCAATGGATCGCGAATTGGTTGAGCAACAGACAACAAAGAGTAGTGATCGACGGATTTAACTCAGAGTGGGCGCCTGTCACTAGTGGCGTCCCTCAGGGCTCGGTCCTTGGCCCAGTGCTCTTCATTATTTACATCAACGACGTGGATGTTGGACTCAATAACCGCATTAGTAAATTTGCAGACGACACAAAGATTGGCAACTCGGTTCTCACTGACGAAGACAGACAAAGCCTCCAAGAGGATTTGCACAAAATTTCAGCTTGGTCGGATAGATGGGAGATGCCCTTTAACGTAGACAAGTGCCAGGTCCTTCAAGTTGGAACGAGGAATAAGAAGTTCGAATACGAAATGCGCGGCGTTAAACTCAAAAGTGTTCAATGCGTCAAAGACTTGGGGGTCAAAATCGCGTCAAACCTCAAATTCTCACAGCAATGCATCGATGCAGCAAATAAAGCGAACAGAATGTTGGGCTTCATTAAAAGAAACTTTGTATTCAAGAATAAAGATGTAATACTCCGCTCTACAACAGTTTAGTCAGACCCCACTTGGAATATGCGGTACAGTTTGGTCTCCCCACCATGCAAAGGATATTGCTAAATTAGAAGGTGTTCAGCGTCGGGCAACGAAAATGATCCCTTCCTTGCGCAACAAATCCTACGAAGAAAGGCTTTCTACCCTTAACATGTTCTCTCTTGAGAAACGTCGCCTCCGAGGAAAACTGATCGAATGTTTTAAAATACTTAATGGTTTCACGAATGTAGACAGATCAACATTGTTTATGATCGATGACACTTTGCGCACGAGGAACAATGGCGTAAAACTCAGATGTAGACAAGTAAATTCAGACTGCACCAAATTTTTCTTCACCAACGTTGTAGTGCGAGAATGGAATAAGCTTCCACCGTCAGTGGTCCAGTGTAACACGATTGACTCCTTCAAAAATAAGCTCGACCGTCACTTCCTTCAACTTAATATCAACTAGAGTAGAAATGCAACGTTTTGGAGTCTTCTGATTAATGTAAAATCACTTAGGTTTAAGGACAGACCACCAAGTCTGGACCATGGGGTCTGTGTGGTCTGATTTTCTATGTAAATCTATGTAAATCTCTCTCTCTCTCTCTCTCTCTCTCTCTCTCTCTCTCTCTCTCTCTCTCTCTCTCTCTCTCTCTCTCTCTCTCTCTCACACACACACACACACACACACACACACACACACACACACACACACACACACCAAGTATTTTGTTTTTTACTCCCAGGCGTCATTAGTGTGTGTTCAACCTGTCTGTCTGTCTGGCTGTCTCCTAATCTACGGTGCTTACCTCTCTTCACATTACAACTTGCTTTGTATTTTTCTTTTATACGTTTCTAACTTTAAAAATAAGGCGGTCATGTTGTCATACACTAAAATTTAAAAGGTATAAAAAGGGTAAAAAGGGTATAGTTATAGTGTTCAAAATAGTGTACTCTTTTGGGGTATATTGAACTTTAATATACCATTCATAGTGTACCCTTGCATGGGTATAACGGATGCTTCCTATACCCTTACCCAGGGGTGTGTTCAACACAAAGAATGCCCTGCGAAAAGGTATTTTAGATGATTACATGTCACCACCACTACCATATCACCACCACCACCAGCATCACCACCATCAAGCACCGCCACCACCACCACCACCAGTATCACCACCAGCATTGCTACCACCAGAACCATCACCATGATGACCACCACCACCACTAGAAGCATCGTTATTACTACCACCATCACCGTCAGCATCGTCAACACACCACCACCACCACCACCGCTACCACCAGCAGCATCACTGCCACCACCACCATCACCACCATCACAACCTTCATCACCACCATGATGGTGGTGGTGGTGGTGGTGATGATGATGGTGGTGGTGATGATGATGGTGGTGGTGGTGGTGATGATGGTGGTGGTGATGATGATGGTGGTGGTGGTGATGATGATGGTGGTGGTGGTGGTGGTGATGATGATGGTGGTGGTTGTGATGATGATGGTGGTGGTGGTGATGATGATGGTGGTGGTGATGGTGGTGGTGGTGGTGATGATGATGGTGGTGGTGATGATGGTGGTGGTGGTGGTGATGATGGCGGTGGTGATGGTGGTGGTGATGATGGCGGTGGTGGTGGTGGTGGTGATGATGATGGTGGTGGTGATGGTGGTGGTGGTGGTGATGATGATGGTGGTGGTGGTGGTGATGATGATGGTGGTGGTGATGGTGGTGGTGGTGATGATGATGGTGGTGGTGATGGTGGTGGTGGTGGTGATGGTGGTGGTGGTGATGATGGTGGTGGTGATGATGATGGTGGTGGTGATGGTGGTGGTGGTGGTGATGATGGTGATGGTGGTGGCTGTGATGATGGTGGAGGTGATGATTTTTTTTTTTACAGCTAAGGAGACAGTTCAAGGGCGTAAAGACAAAAAAAAAGACCCGCTACTCACTGCTCCCGAACAGAGGTTAAAGGATTGTCCAAAATCAGAGTTCAATTTCGGAAGGAGAGGTGTCCTGATACCCTCCTCTTGAAAGAGTTCAAGTCGTAGGCAGGAGGAAATACAGATGAAGGAAGATTGTTCCAGAGTTTGCAAGCGTGAGAGATGAGGGAGTGAAGATGCTGGTTGACTCTTGCATAAGGGGTTTGGACAATATAGGGATGAGCATGCGTAGAAAGTCGTGTGCAGCGGGGCCACGGGAGGAGAGGAGGCATGCAGTTAGCAAGTTCAGAAGAGCAGTCAGCATGAAAATATCGATAGAAGATAGAAAGAGAGGCAACTTGGAGGCATAATTTCAGAGGTAGAAGACTATCAGTATGAGAAGGAGAGCTGATGAGACGAGGAGCCTTTGACTCAACTCTGTCAAGGAGAGCTGTGTGAGTGGATCCCCCCCACACATGAGATGCATACTCCATACGAGGGCGGACAAGGCCCATGTAAATTGACAGCAACTGTGCGGGGGAGAAGAACTGGCGGAGACGGTACAGAACGCCCAGCCTCGAGGAAGCTGATTTAGTAAGAGATGAGATATGAAGTTTCCTGTTGAGATTTTGAGTTAAGGATAGACCGAGGATGTTTAGTGTTGAGGAAGGTGATAGCTGAGTGTTGTCAAAGAATAGGGGAGAGTTGTCTGGAAGATTGTGTCGAGTGGATAGGTGGAGAAACTGTGTTTTTGAGGCGCTGAAGGACACCAGGTTCCTCTTGCCCCAATCGGAAATAATAGTAAGGTCTGAGGCTAAGCGTTATGTTGCCTCCAGCCTTGAATCGTTAAGTTCCTCTAGGGTGGGTCTTCTATTAAAAGAAGTTGAGTAATGCAGAGTGGAATCATCGGCGTAGGAATGGATAGGACATTTTGTTTTGGAAAGATCATCAATGAACAACAGAAAGAGAGTGAGAGATAGGACAGAACCCTGTGGGACACCACTGTTAATAGGTTTAGAGGAAGAACAGTGACCGTCTACCACAACAGAAATAGAACGGTCAGAAAGGAACCTGGAGATAAAGGTACAGAGAGAAGGATAGAAACCGCAGTGTCGGGACCCAGAAAACAGATACCCAGAGAGGAATGAGAGATATACAACTGTGTAAACATCTGACGGGACAAACACTAACAGGAAGGGTGACATATATAACAGTATAAACATCTCAAAGTACAAACTATAAATAAAATGAGGGTAAAGGAAAACATACCCAGACTCAGATACAGAAAACAGATACCCAGTGGGCGTGGTCAAAAAGTATGAACAACCATTGAGAAAGACTCTGACCCGTGACGTCAGTCGTGGCGACATGTTATGTGCTAATAATTTAACAGAAAAATCGCTGTGGGAGTGTCTTAAGACTGACTCACGAATAGCAGGGGAAGTAAACCAATACAACATAATGAGCGAGCAGATGGGTGTGACAGGAAGTATTGGCCACTGGTTATGTAAAAAATTAAGGGCGTGTCAAGGATGTAAGTCCGCCTCAAGCAAAGAAAAATGTGGCCTAGAAATCAGTGGTATGAGTAGACCGAGCTTGGTTCTCGCCTCAAGCAGACCTTGCTACTCACTCAGCCGAGAATGGCTGTTGTGATCTTAAGCGTGAGTAGAAATTCGAGAATCTAAGGGAAACCGACTGTATTGTCCTGGAGATTATAATGTAGGAGATGTGAAGTAGGATTGTGAGTGGGACAGGATTGTGATTATTTTATTGCGATGTAAAGCAAAGGTAAAACCACTGGGTGTGGTATAATTTGGTGTTTCCGTGACTTGTAGTAGATTATACTATAGGAATGTGTAGTAGGATTGTGAGGAGAGTACATAATGATTGTGATGTAAGCAGAGAGATACAAACCACTGCTTGTGGGACGACGTGTGATATTATTATTGGCAACAATTGAGCACATATTGTAGTATTATGTTTAAGACATGTCGTTTGTCATATGTTGCATCCATTGCTGAATATGCCAGTGTTATGATCGTCTGAGAATAGAATGTTGCGTAAGGCAATTACTTTCATTTAATTTTAAATTATATATTTTCTTTTTCCCTTGTTTATCCCCGAACACCAGTCTCCAATAACAACTTAAGCCGGATCACGCTACCAGGGATACGAGACGGTGAGATCATTTATTGAGTAATTAATGAGTGATAAAAGAGTTGATTTAATACAAGAAAAGAAGGGTCCAAAAGCAGGAGGGTAGTTTGGAAAGCAAAGATTTGTGCCAGACCCTATCAAAAGCTTTTGATATGTCCAGCGCAATAGCAAAGGTTTCACCGAAACGGCTAAGAGAGGATGACCAAGAGTCAGTTAGGAAGGCAAGGAGATCACCAGTAGAACGCCCCTCGCGGAACGCATACTGGCGATCAGATAGAAGGTCAGAAGTGGAAAGGTGCTTTTGAATCTTCCGGTTAAGGATTGACTCAACACACAGAGGGGTCTGTATCCTAGAAGCAATAATCATTCCACGGGAAATCGGAAAAGTACATCCTCAGGTCGTCCCACCGAGCTGAAGCAAAATGCCAGATACATCCCCTCTTCGGTGGGTCCAGAAGGTGTACAGGAGCGATAGGACAGGATGCAGGAATAAGATTGTGATCGGAGGAGCCCAACGGATAGAACAGTTTGGCAGAATAAGCAGAAGGGTTTGAGGTAAGGAAGAGGTCTAGAATGTTGGGCCGGTCTCCAAGACGGTCGGGAATACGTGTAGGGTGCTGGACCAACTGCTCTAGATCGTCGAGGATAGCAAAGTTGTAGAGGTGGTGGTGATGGTGGTGGTGATGGTGGTGGTGGTGATGATAATGATGATGATGATGGTGGTGATAATGATGGTGGTGATGATGATGGAGGTGGTGGTGGTGATGATGGTGGTTGTGGTGGTGGTGGTGGTGATGATGGTGGTGGTTGTGGTGATGATGATGATGGTGGTGATGGTGGTGGTTGTGATGATGGTGATTGTGGTGGTGATGATCTTGGTTGTGATGATGGAGTTGATGATGGTGGTGGTGATGATGTTGGTCGTGGTGGTGATGGTGGTGGTGGTGGTGATGATGGTGGTGATGGTGGTGGTGGTGATGATGGTAGTGGTGGTGGTGATGATGATAATGATGATGACGGTGGTGGTGATGATGTTGGTGGTGGTGCTGATGGTGGTGGTGATGGTGGTGGTGGTGATGATAATGATGATGATGATGGTGGTGATAATGATGGTGGTGATGATGATGGAGGTGGTGGTGGTGATGATGGTGGTTGTGGTGGTGGTGAGGAAGGTGGAGGTGATGATGATGGTGGAGGTGATGATGATGGTGGAGGTGACGATGATGGTGGAGGTGATGATGATGGTGGAGGTGATGATGATGGTGGTGGTGGTGGTTGTGATGGTCGTGGTTATGATGATGATGATGATTATGATGGTGGTGATGATGATGAGGTGGTGATGATGGTGGTTGTGGTGGTGGTGATGATGGTGGAGGTGGTGGTGATTCTGGTGGTGGTGGTGGTGATGATGGTGGTGGTTGTGGTGATGATGATGATGGTGGTGATGGTGGTGGTTGTGATGATGGTGATTGTGGTGGTGATGATCTTGGTTGTGATGATGGAGTTGATGATGGTGGTGGTGATGATGTTGGTGGTGGTGGTGATGGTGGTGGTGGTGGTGATGATGGTGGTGATGGTGGTGGTGGTGATGATGGTAGTGGTGGTGGTGATGATGATAATGATGATGATGGTGGTGGTGATGATGGTGGTGGTGATGATGGTGGTGGTGGTGATGATGGTGGTGATGGTGGTGGTGGTGATGATGTTGGTGATGGTGGTGATGATGATAATGATGATGATGGTGGTGATGGTGATGATGGTGGTGATGGTGGTGGTGATGATGATAATGATGATGGTGATGGTGGTGGTGGTGGTGGTGGTGATGATGGTGGTGATGGTGGTGGTGATGATGATAATGATGATGATGGTGGTGGTGATGGTGGTGGTGGTGATGATGTTGGTGATGGTGGTGATGATGATAATGATGATGATGGTGGTGGTGATGGTGGTGGTGGTGATGATGGTGGTGATGGTGGTGGTGATGATGATAATGATGATGATGGTGGTGGTGATGGTGGTGGAGGTGGTGGTGGTGGTCATGGTGGTTGTGGTGGTGGTGATGGTGGGGGTGGTGATGATGGTGGTGGTGATGATGATGGTGGTGGTGATGGTGGTGGGGCTGGTTGAGGTGATGATGGTGGTGGTGGTGGTCAAGGAGGCTTGTGGTCGACATGGTTGTTGTTGATGGTGGTGGTTGTGGTGGTGATGGTTATGGTGGTGGTGATGGTGGTGGTGGTGGTGGTCAAGGAGGTTTTTGGTGCTGGTGGTTATGATGGTAGTGGTTGTTGTTGATGGTGGTGGTGGTGGTGATGATGGTGGTGGTGGTGGTGGTACGTGAAACATCAATTTTATTGAAAATTCACTTAAACGTTTTCCACTGCACAGTTTACCCGTTGCTGTATATTTACGATACATGATTTTTTTTTTCAATCTAATTAAATCACTTGTTTCCCGATATGAACCAATGGGACAAATTCTACACTGGAGGCTTGACATGACACAAAAATATGTTTTTTTTTTTTTTCATTAAACTTAAATCCTAAAAACTTGAAGTAAGAATGACATAAATGAAAAAAAAGTATTTATTTGTTTCATTACTGTGAAAACAAACGACCCCTGTAATAAATTTGCCAGCACTTGTAAAACTAACCGTTTCGAAAGATTTCAAGTTGGCAATATTTCAAATATTAAAATTTTAGGACGGTTTATAACAAAAAAGGAAGTATTTAAAATTTCTCCTCAAAATGAACCATAACAAAATAATAGTAGTACATAATATTCCTCATCCTCCCTAAAAAGCGATGGCAGAGGTAGCGCAGGAAATTGCAGGCTATAACCTGGGGAAATGAATAATAATAAAAAATAATAATAAAAATAAATGGTAAGTGATTGTAAACGGAAAAAGAAGTGTTAGACATGTCATGGTTGGCAAAGACTAGATGAGACACATCTTTTAATTACATTACTCACTCAATTTAGCATGCGTATAAATCTCATTATGTACAGAAAGTAGATTTTTTTTAAAACAGAGGAAAGAAACAAAATATAAAATCCCACAGTAAACTAGCCTTGATTGGTTAGCATATCACGCCATTATATCCTGGTGCAAAAAAATAATTAGATATAATTGCTATATTTGATTTGTTTCTCAATATCTATGAATTTATAATTATTCGTTTTACATCAACTCAGGTGCAAAGTACTTACCTACAAAAAACATGAATATATTTTTGTAACCCTTTAAATAGTTCTTGTAAGCCACTCAGAAACGTTGGGTGTGTCCCAGGTCAACACCGTCATCACTACTGTAAAACAGTCACATACGAATATTATGTAGCTAAATACATTCTCACAACCACTTTCCAGTAGCCTGGAATATAGCCAAGTGAGAAAATAAGAAACATTACGACAAAATAAGGCCAATGAGAAAAAAAGGAACAAAAAAATAAATAAATAAGTAAAACAGTAGGCTGCTATATCGCTAAATACAGTTATTGGTAGCCTGCTCCGGAAAACAATAATCTCTCTCTCTCTCTCTCTCTCTCTCTCTCTCTCTCTCTCTCTCTCTCTCTCTCTCTCTCTCTCTCTCTCTCTCTCTCTCTCTCTCACACACACACACACACACACACACACACACACACATCATCTCCCACGTTTAAATATTGGAAAAATAGAAATATGGAAATGCTACGGGATGAGTAAAAATGTGGAAAGCTAGCCTAATCAGGTGTGTGTGTGTGTGTGTGTGTGTGTGTGTGTGTGTATGAGAGAGAGAGAGAGAGAGAGAGAGAGAGAGAATTTTCTACCGGCAATGAATTTGCACACCTAACATCACCAAAATGTGGGGTACAAACTTGGCGGAGGGACTGTTTTGGGGGCCATTAGAGGTAGCGGGCTAGTGAGTGGCCTATCCGGATATTTTGTTTTCATTTATTAATGATCCACGAGACATCCTAGAGTTAAATCAAAGTATGTGCTTATCTCTGTACTCATTCATACACACACTGGTAATATTTCTGTGGGGTCTGATTCACTTATTAGAGTGAAATTCTATTGTGAAAAACAGTCACAAATTCTTGTCACTGGTAAAATTAAACTAGTAATTGAAGTTTTGCTTCCATGAAATATACACAAAAAGATAAATATGAAAGCTCACGAAGTCACAATAAACATGGAAATGCAGGCAACAGAAAGCCTATTGGCTCATTACGTGGTTGCCCGCTTTGGTGATTTAATCTGCTCGACAGCCACTTGGGGCCTGGGGAGCAGATGGCACCTCAACATTGAGGAGATGAAAAGCACCTCGATATTGAGGAACAGATACAAGAACATAGAAATACAGGAGACTGGGAGAGGACAAGTGGCCTACACAGGGCAGCCCAGAATCCCCTAATACTCACGGTGGGTGAGGTGTAGTTTCAGGGGGAGAGGTGGAGGCTTGATCCTTGTTTTACCGGCGGTACTAGGCACGGCACAAGTAACCTGTCACCTTACTGCACCCACCTCACTCCACCTGTCATGCTGACATTAACTGTTGCTTTACTCTACGATTGACTTACGCTACTTGCAATCTAGATTGTGGGGGAGAATTATATGAATATAGGTTGAGGTCTTGCTGCAGTCTGTCTGAAAACATGTACCTCAGTATTCACTTCACTCCTGACGCAGCGAAATGACGGTCGATTCTATATTTGAAGGAGTTGATGGTATTCGCATTTACTACTTCTGAAGGAAGATTGTTCCAGTGACGAATGACTCGATTTGAAAAGAAACTCCTTCCGATGTCTGTGTTACATCGACTCGACTGAATGGGCAAGCCGTTATTTCTAGTTCTTAGGTTGGTTTGCAGTTCAAAGAATTAGGAGTAATCGAAGTTATTGAAGTTTTTCAGATACTTGAAGACTTGAATCATACCCCCTCGCAGGCGCCTTTTCTCCAATGTAAAGAGATTGAGTCGCTTGAGTCGTTCCTCGTACGGTTGAGCCCTTAAGGTTGGAATCATCTTTGTGGCGCCTCGTTGAATCCTTTCCAATAAATCAATGTCCTTTCTGTAATTAGGAGACCAGAACTGTACTGCATATTCGAAGTGCGGTCTTACCATGGAATTATACAAGGCTAGCATCACGTCTGGCGTTTTACACTCGAAGTTCCTCGCTATGAGCCCGAGCATAGTATTGGCTTTGTTGAAGGGTTTTTTTACAGTGATTCGCGTGTTTCAGGTCACTGCTGATAGTGACTCCAAGAACCTTTTCCTCCTGCATCGCTTGCAGAGGTTTCCCATTAGTGACATGAGCTGCTTTGTGCAGTAAAACTATGCTATTTAAGGTATCTGATACCCACAAAATAACGGGCCCTTCTGCCTTGGGCTACAGACAGCTGCCAGATCGTCGTACTCAGCCGATTATATTTCTCGACCTCCTGCCCCCGAAATATCTTCTGGGCTCCAATAACGATACTAACTTATAGTTATCGAAAAAAAAATTGATTCTAATGTCTCTTGGCAACAGTTAGGCTTCAGAAACCGGGTAATACTATGCTCTGAGTACGAGAATCTGGCAACGGTGCTATACGTATTTTCATATTATTGTTCTGTTGTTTATTCAGTGTTGCGTTCAAGAAAAAGAATACTTATAATTTTAGTTAGTTTTTGATTATAAGGATTTTTTACGAAATAGAATTATATGTAACACTACCTCCTCTACCTTAGGAAACGTCCTGAATCCTGGACCAGCTATGATGATGTTAGGTGCGCCTATAGCTTGTGTATACTTCGATAACTAGATAATGTTATACCTACTCATTACTGCTATATGTTTTAAGCATTATAAATATAAGCATTTTAACATTGGACGCCGGACGACATAAAGCACAAGTGAATATATCAGTAGGCTATCTCACAAAAGTAAACTTTAAACTAATAGCCTGCTCCTGAAAAAAACTTAATTAAAATTAAGACGTATTTCCGGAGTAGAGAACAAAGTACATTTACGTACCTCTCATACAGCACACAGTCGTGGGCAGAGTGGTGATGCTATAATAAACTGGTGGGTGCTGAACTAGGAGGGTAGAAGGGCCAGGACACAGCTGAGGGGGGGGGGGGGGTTAAGGAGGGCTGCTGGGTACATTATATTACAAAAGATACGCTCAATGTTGCAACTCCTCTATTATCATAAATCTCATCATAACGTTTAGAAAGACGACCACAATATTGTTCTTACCTTGGTCAGTTGTTTGTTGATGAAACCCAAAGCATTTCGTCATTCCACTCGTGTGTCGTCGTGCACTTCCTCCTCCTTCACTTGATCTCGGGACACTGACACGCCCACGCCCACGGGCAACGGTCATTAAGTTTGGCGCGCTTTTCGTAAGATGGCGACAGCGTTACTTTCATAAACGTAGCTGTGCATATATATATATATATATATATATATATATATATATATATATATATATATATATATATATATATATATATATATATAGATATATATATATATATAGATATATATATATATATATATATATATATATATATATATATATATATATATATATATATATATATATATATATATATATATATATATATATATATAAATATATATATATATATATATATATATATATATATATATATATATACACCGAACAGTACAGTCTAGAACATTACAGTTTATTCGATCATACACGAATGAACATTTAGCAAAAATCTGGTCGAGTTGCCAACACTTCCCGCCAGTAACATCATAATCTCAGGAATCCTCCCGAGGGTCGGTGCCGAGTCTAGCTTTTACAGTAAGGCCTTCAGCACAAACAACAGACTTCAGTCCCTTTGCTCACAAGAAAACGTCCAGTTCGCTAACTTGTGGAACAATTTTTACTACGATTCAGACTTGTTCTTTCTGATGGCATTCACTTAAACCCTGTTGGAGCAGCCCGTTTCGGGAGGCTGCTCTGTGACCAAGTGGCTCTTCGAAAGCCAAAAAACGCGGAGGCGAGAACACCAGCAGCTCCACCGTAAGGGTGCACTCAACCCGAAAAACTCCCGACTCGAATCACATTAAAGCTTGCTATGTAAACGCTCGTAGCCTACGTAACAAATTTGAAGACTTAGAAGTCCTCGCAGCTACAAATCATTATCACATCATCAGGTCACAGAATCTTGGATGAACACTTCAAATAGAGATTTCATTGCGGAATATAGATTACCGGGTTATACCATTTTTAGTCATGAAAGAGAGAACAGACAGAGTGGAGGCGTTATCTTTTATATCCACAACTCTCTCCATCCAGTATCCGTGAAAACAGATATTATAACCAATGTAAACACGGTCTTCATTGAAATTAAAAATAAATCTCGTAAAATAGTAATTGGACTTATCTACAGACCGCCAAGGCAGACTCTTGATATCGACCACGCATTAAGTGAATTATTATTAGAAACAAGTAGCAGTTGCGAGCAGTAATTGTTGGGGACTTTAACTTGCCAGTGAAAAGATGGGGTGAACCGTTGAACTGTCATACAGGGCTCGACCTGTACACAAATTTACTAGAAAGTGATTTACATCAACACGTTCAAGAACCGACTCGGGAAAATAATATACTTGACCTTATCTTTTCAACGACTGCTGATCTAGTTAGCGAAGTAAATGTTGGTCCAATTTTTAGTTCTAGCGATCACCGAACAATGACATTCAGCATCAATATGAAAGAAAGTAAAGTAACTCCTAGTAAAGAAAAGGTGCCTGATTATCAGAGAGCGAATTTCGTAAAACTCCGATCAATTCTAAATAATTCTGACTGGACTGAAATCACGGCGGAAACATATATTGATAAATCTTGGGGGGCCTTCACCACAATATTGAACAATGCCATAAGCATATGCGTACCCTATCGTAACAGACGTTCAGCTTCTAAGAAGAAACCCAAATGGTGGAATAACGAAATTCAAAATAGCCTATCTCTTAAAAACGCGTATACAGTAGGTACATATCATCTCAGAGCGAGGCTGACAAACTAGAGTTGGGCAGAATTCGCCGCGAAACCAAGAAATTAATAAAACGAAGCAAGAAAAATCTTGAAGAATATATAGCGGAAACAAGTAAATCTAATCCTAAAGAATTTTTCAGCTATGTAAATAATAAAAAGTCACTCACTTGTGGTATCGGACCGCTTGCTAATGAAAATGGTAACCACACGAACGATGAAAATGAAATGGCTACAATCCTAAATAACTTTTTCGCATCCGTATTTACCGACGAAGATTGTTTATCACCTCAACCGCCGGAGGTTAGAAGGACCGAAAAGATGTTAAGTGGCGTGCTCATCGTAGAAAGTGACATTTTACGCACAATTGAAAAGATTAAAGTAAGCAAAGCTCCTGGTCCAGACAAAATTACCCCTAGGGTCTTAAAGAAATCAAACATCAAATTTGTAAACCGCTCTCCATCATATTCAACAAATCTTTAACAGCTGGAAAAGTTCCGTCGGATTGGAAACTTGCAAATGTCACACCAATTTTCAAAAAGGGGGACAAGTCTCATTCAGGAAACTATCGACCAATTAGCCTGACATCTATTGTTTGTAAGCTAATGGAGACTATCATTCGCAACAATATGGTGAAATTCTTCGAAGAAAATAATATTATAAATAATTCGCAACATGGCTTCCGTAGTAAACGCTCGTGTTTGACTAAATTACTTGATTTTTTTCACTATATTTTTGAGGTGTTCGATGAAAGCAGATTAGTAGATATCATATATCTGGATTTTCAAAAGGCATTTGATAAGGTCCCCCACCAACGATTGCTCAGCAAACTACTGGCGCACGATATCTCGGGTAACATTCACAATTGGCTTGCGGACTGGCTCTCTGAGCGGAAACAGAGAGTAGTAACTGTTCTAAACGGTGTTACATCTAACTGGCTCGATGTCAAAAGCGCCGTACCTCAAGGATCAGTGCTTGGCCCCATGCTCTTCTTAATTTATGTTAATGATATCGATGATGGGCTCACTTGCAAAGTATCAAAATTTGCTGATGACACAAAAATTGCTAGTAAAGTAACTGCGACACTCGATGAAGAAGCTTTACAATCAGATATAGATCGACTTGCACGTTGGGCCAATCAATGGCAAATGAAATTTAACGTTGATAAATGTAAAGTGTAGCACATCGGAAAAAATAACAATCGCGTTCGGTACGTAATGAATGGCCAACAACTTTCTGCAGTAAGTAAAGAAAAGGATCTTGGAATCACTATATCAAGCGATTTAAAGCCCGGTCAGCATTGTTCAGAGGTAGTTAAAACTGAAAACAAATTGGTTGGCTTCATCGGACGAGTCTTTAATAATAAATCGGAAAAAGTAATATTAAAACTGTATAATTCGTTGGTTCGACCCCGTCTAGAGTACTGTGTACAGTTTTGGTTTCCCTACTACAGAAAAGACATAGAAAAGTTGGAACGGGTCCAACGAAGAGTAACAAAGATGATTCCTAGGTTGAGAAATTTGTCATATGAACAAAGGCTTAAAGAAGTAAATTTATTCAGCCTATCAAAACGAAGAATGCGAGGCGATCTAATAGAAGTGTTTAAAATGTTCAAAGGATTCAGTGATATTAATGCGGAAGATTACTTTACAATTGATCGATCAAATAGAACAAGAAGAAATCACAATTTGAAGATAAGTGGTAAAAGATTCTCGTCGCACGAGGCTAAACACTTCTTCTTCAATCGAGTTGTTAATGTTTGGAGCTCTCTACCTTGTGATGTCGTTGATAGTACAACAGTTACGGCCTTCAAGAATAGATTAGACAAGTGTTTTGAATCCAACCAGCAACTTAGATATTACTCATTGTCGTAATAACGTTAAGTTCTTTCGAATACTGGTGTCCTTGTCCTTTTATCGCCCGGTTAATGGTAGCAGTAATGGTAGTTCTTTCCTCTTTCCTACATAAATTCCATGCAGTTTTCCATGCTGCATGGTTCTTTGACCTTTCCTGCAAGCTTTGGCTGGAGGGATGGGGGGGGGGCGAGGAGCCTTCGCCTTTGCTGTCCTTCATCTTCCACCTTTGATTAGATAGTTAGTGTAGCTTGTCACAAACAACCTCGTAAGGACCAGCAGGTCTGCTGTTGTTTGTTCTTCCTTTGTGTTCCTTTGTGAGCCTGACCGCATCCGCAGGGCAGGCCGAGCCCTCTCCTCGCCCCCTTTGCTTCTCCCGGAGTCTTCCAGAAGCCCATAAACCTCGGGGGGAGCTTCAGTTCAACACTACCTCCCCCTCTTAAGTGTGATCGTCCCGATCACACATTTAACTATATACAAACATAAGAAAATTAATCAAAACATAATAATCGTCGCATCGCCGTGGACGCCTGCGTTGTTTCTGTCTTCTGTCCTCTGCCTCCTGTGCGTCTGTCTCCTGGTGCGCCTCGTCGTCGTCCGCTTCTTGGGATGTCCCTGAAACATCTGCCGAAGCCGGGAGGTTATCTCCCTCGTCTGAAAGCTCCAGAAAACCTATGTCGACGTCGACCTCCTCTCGGTCCTGGACGTCCCTTGCGTTTTCATCGGGTGCTGGGTGTTTGTAGTTGTCCCAGGTGTAGGTTCCCGGACCGAGGTACCTCCATAGCCGGTTGACGTGGACAACTTTCGACTTGGTCCTTTCCGTTCTCCGGATTCTGTAGGTCACGTCGGAGAGGCGTACTAGCACAGTATAAGGGCCATCCAAGGGGCTTTGTAACTTCGGAGACTGTTCTTTCTTCCTCTGCGGGTGTTACCAGTTTTGTTATCAACTTTTAAGGCTCCTTTTAACGCTGTTTGTGTTAAGTGTTATATATAACGTTTAAGGCGCGAACTGCTATCTCACGTCAGGTCCGGTGTACCGCTGCCTGCTTTCACACGTTGATTGTAGTAGATGAGATAACACAATAGCCTTTTAGTTGGCCGAGCGGTAGCCGTTATAAGTTCACTTTAGTTCACTTTAGTTCTCTCTCTCACAGGGCAATACCAAGACAAAATGTAATTTCAACTATATTAACAGTTGTACATTAGGTTTACAGTTTACGTGAGCGAGTCGCACGCACACCAGAGCCAGCCACACCAAGGTGCCCGGGGCCGGCGAGCACCACTCGCCCGCCCGCTGCCCGCTGTCTTCTCTCGTCTTCTCCCCCGTCTTCGCGTTGCTCGCTCGTTTTATTTGCTTGTTAGATCGTCCGGAAGGGTGTGGGTTCCGGTTGATGACTGTTGATGAAAGTCATCATTTGCTGATTCTTGCGTTAGCTCAGCATGTGTTCCCACGGCCATCAGCTCTGACGTGTTCCATAACATCCTGGCAAAGGCACTGAGCCTGTGCTTAAACACAGCCACACACTCACATGTACATTATAATATACACATTACACGGGTTGTAAAGCCAGACTTGGTCTCCTTCGTTGAAGTTAGGTGGCTTGCCCTCATACTGTAGCCGGCCTCCCTGGAGAACTTCAAGGCACCACGGACTTGATGGTGCACCTTTTCCAGCCGTTCCTCTGGCTGACAGGCAAAACTGGAGGCGTCCCATGGGAGGCCTTCCCGAAGGCCTTCCTCTCAGTAGGTCCACCGGCCATGTCAAACATCAGCTTTACCGGAGAATGTCCCGTAGTCTCGTGGGTGGCAGACCTGTAGGCCATGAGGAGCGCAGGCAGCTTCTGATCACATGAAGACTGGTCATTATTGCACTGCTTGGCCAGCTCCTGGTCCAACGTCCAGTTAAACCTCTCCACTATTCCATCTGACTGTGGGTGCAGAGGGTGGTCCAGGTCTTCTTGATACCCAGAAGCTTGTAGCACTCAGCAAGGACTGTTGACTCAAAATTCTTTCCCTGGTCGGAATGGAGCTCGTTAGGCACACCGAAACGACAGAAAAACTCCTCCACCAATACCTTAGCGATGGTAACGGCTTCCTGGTCAGGGATGGTGTAGGCTTCCGGCCACTTGGTGAAGTAGTCCATTGCGACGCAGATGTACCTATTTCCGTTCGTCGTCAGAGGCAAGGGTCCTGCTATATCAACTGCTACCCGTTCCATTGGGGCTCCAACCTGGTATAGCTGCGATGGGGCACGGTGACGCTTCTTGGGGCCCTTCTTTGCACTGCACACCTCACACGCGTGACACCATTCTTCCACGTCCTTCCTCATGCCAACCCAGTAGAACCTTTGGCGCAGGCGACTAAGTGTCTTCTTTACCCCAAGGTGTCCGCTGGTGATGCTGTCGTGCATTTTTTTCAGGACGCCTTCCCGGGACTTCACAGGTAGCACCGTGGACCAGTAATGGTCAAGGCCATCATGAGAGACCCAGCGTCGCTGTAACACCCCAGTTGTCCATCTGTAGAGTGTCCCACTGAGTCCAATAATTCTTGGTGGTAGGGCTTTCTCTCGAGATAACCTCCCACCCAGGTCGCGTTAAAGAATGACTCAGCCACTCCATAATTGGTCGCAGGTCTCGGTCCTCCCGCTGCAGCTTTCCCAAGTCTTCCCATGGCACCTCCGCTGTCTGTTCCACTGTAGTGCGGCGGAACATATTTCGGACGCCTTCCCTCTGGAAGCAATGTTGACACTCAGGTAGGCAGGGGCGCCGGCTCAAGCTGTCCGCATTACCGTGTGTTAGCCCAGATCGGTGCACAATAGTGTAGTGATGCTGCTCTAGATTACCTATCCAGCGAGCAAGCTGGCCCTCAGGGTTTTTCAATGACTTCAGCCACCGCAATGCAGCGTGATCCGTGCGGATGGTGAAGGTTGTACCGTACAGGTAATCATGGACAAAGTCAAGGCTCCTGACTACTGCCAGGAGTTCTTTCCGGGTCACGCAATAGTTTTTCTCGGCTGGGGTGAGCTTCTTGGTTAAGTAGGCCACAACCTGTTCCATGTGGGCTCATGCTTGGGACATCACTCCACCAATCCCCTCATCACTGGCATCACAGTCCAGTATAAAAGGCTTAGAGGGGTCTGGGTAGGTGAGTACAGGCGAGTTAATGAGGACCTTCTTGCCTCCTTCTCAAAGGCAACCTTTTGGATCCTTCTTTTCTTGTATTTTAATTTTTAATTTTTTATTTCATTTGCATTAGCTTGTATTAAAACAACTCTTTTATCACTCATTAATTACTCCATAAATGATCTCACCGTCTCGTATCCCTGGTAGCGTGATCCGGCTTAAGTTGTTATTGGAGACTGGTGTTCGGGGATAAACAAGGGAAAAAGAAAATATACATTTATTTAAAATTAAATGAAAGTAATTGCCTTACGCAATATTCTATGCTCAGACGATCATAACGCTGGCATATTCAACGATGGATACAACATATGACAAACGACATGTCTTTAAATATAATACTACAATTTGTGCTCAGTTGTTGCCAATAATAATAACACTCGTCATTCCACAAGCAGTGGTTTGTTTCTCTCTGCTTACATCACAATATTTAAATACTCTCCTCACATCCTGATAACACATTCCTATAGTATAATCTACTACAATTTCACGGAAGCACCAAATTATACCACACCCAGTGGTTTCTACCTTTGCTTTACATCGCAAACAAATAATCACAATCCTGTCCCTCACAATCCTACAACACATCTCCTACATTATAATCTCCAGGACAAAACAGTCGGTTTCCTTAGATTCTCAATTTCTACTCACGATTAAGATCACAACAGCCATTCTCAGCTGAGTGGTAGCAAGTCTGCTTGAAGCAGTGCAAGGCTCAGTCTGCCCATATCACTGTTGTCTAGGTCACATTTTCCTTGCTTGAGGCGGAACTACATCTTTGACACGCCTTCATTTTCTACATAACCAGTAGCCAATACTTCCTGTCAACAACCGTTGGCTCGCTCATTATGTTATATTGTTTACTTCTCCTACTATTTGTGATTTCACTCTTAAGACACTCCCACAGTGACTTCTCTTTTCAGTTATTCGCTTATAGCATTTCGTCACACCGCACGTGACATGTTAGAGTCCTCTTGAATGGTTATCCACACTTCCTGACCACGCCTACTGGGTATCTGTTTTTTCTGTATGTGGGTCTGGGTATTTTCCATAACCTCTCAGTAGTGTTAGTGCTTATCAGATGTTTACAACTTTGTATATCTGACTAATTGCTTTCCTTCCCTCTCCTATCATATTTACAATTCTTGTCTCCATATCTCCACTTGGTATTTGCCTCTGATTGGGATCACTATTAATTAACTGTGCTGCTATGGTCGTCTTCTGTTTGTCCATATTCTGGGTCCCAACAAACCTGAGTTTCCGCTGTCCACTCAAACTTGCGCCCCTTCTTCGTCAGGAGGTGCAGTGGTGCAGCAATCGTAGCGAAGCCTTTCACAAACCTGCGGTAATATGAGCACAGCCCGAGGAAGCTCCGCAGCTCCCTCACGTTGGTGGGTGTCGGCCAGTCCCTTATCGCAGCCACCTTCTCAGGATCAGTGCGTACTCCAGCCTCGCTCACGATGTGTCCCAAGTATTGGACCTACTTTTGGAATAGGCAGCATTTCTTTGGGCTGAGCTTAAGGTGTACAGCTCTAAACCGGGCGAAAACCTCTGATAGCCTTTCCATCTCCTGCTCGAAGGTCTGGCCAAAGACAATCACGTCGTCGAGGTAGATGAGTGCCGTCTTACAGTGAAGTCCCTCCAGCACCCTCTCCATCAACCGATCGAGCGTGGCAGGTGCGTTGCACACGCCAAAGGGCATGACCTTAAACTGCCATAGGCCTTGACCGTAGAAGAATTTTTAATCTTTGTCCTGCTCCGCCATTTTGACTTGGTGATACCAGACTTCATATCTAGTGTTGAAAATCATTTGGATCCCACCAAAGCGTCGAGCGTGTCGTCGATCGGTGGGAGTGGGCATAAATCCTTGGTGGTGAGATCTTTGAGGACTCCATACGAGGCCGTGTATGGAAAGAAAACTCGTCTTTGTGTTGACTCATCTTTTGTACCAGAGGAAGTCATGGACGGTATGCAGACGGAGGAGCAGCTTGCAGAAGCACTAGGTGTTGTCAATGAGGACACCGATACAGACGAGGAAGAGACAGGTGCTGAAGAGCAGGAGAACCATCCGCTGTCATTAACTGCATCTCCTGTGGTAAAAGCGACTTTGGTTCAAGTGTGCGCAAGGTGTGTGGGAACCCGTGTCACTCTTTTACTCCGTGGTCTGTGATGAATGAAGATGCTGATGAGCCTGTGATCTGTTCCATCTGCAATCGAAATCGCAGTATTCATTTTTTTTTTTTTTTGCATCAAAGGATGCGGTTCAAGGGCAACGAAAAGTCTCCTCCCCAAAAAAAGCCGCTACTCGCCGCTCCCACAGAAGTAAAAAGTAAAGAATACCCAAAAGAGAGATCAATTTCGGGTGGAGAGGTGTCTTGATACACTCTTCTTGAAAGATGTCAAGTCACAGGCTGCAGGAAATACAGACGAAGGAAGGCTGTTCCAGAGTTTACCAGTGAAGGGGATGAAAGAATGGAGATGCTGGTTAACTCTTGCATAAGGGGTTTGGACAGTATAGAGATAAGCTTCAGTAGAGAGTCGTGTGCAGCGGGGCCGCGGGAGGGGGGGAGGCATGCAGTTAGCAAGTTTAGAAGAGCAGTCAGCATGACAATATCGATAAAAGATAGAAAGAGAGGCAACATGGCGGCGGAATTTAAGAGGTAGAAGGCTGTCAGTAAGAGGAGGAGAGCTGATGAGACGAAGAGCCTTAGACTCCACTCTGTCGTGAAGAGCTGTGTGAGTGGAGGCTCCCCATACGTGAGATGCATACTCCATACTGATCAAATGAAGTCCAACATAGAACAACAGATACAAGCTAAAAAAATTATATATAATTTTGAGAGGAGATTTAAACCAGCCCACGCAGTGAACACTGTGATGTTTCCTGTTCCATTAGTTGACCGCGGACGTTCAGAGATTCCTAATGTAAATGCCGTTGTGTTTAGGCATTGGGCAATAGCACGTAAAAGCTTAATACAAAGCACGGCCTGCTTAAACAGGTATAAACTCGCAACCAATTTACTTTGTGTCTAGAAAAATTCCTTTCAATAAATGATATAGTACAGGAGCGTAAAGTAAGCCGGCGGGAAGTAGCCATTGCAGAATCCATGGGACAAGGTCAGGGATTCGCTAAATGCTCTTGCACTAAGTCATGTATGGCCGAACGCTAAAGGTGTTTAAAAACTGTTTTATGAAACAGCAGGTGCAAATGTAGTGCCTCTTTCGCTAACAAGTCCGACACACACACACACACACACACACACACACACACACACACACACACACACACACACACACACACACACACACACACACACACACACACACGCACACATAGGCACATACCCGCTTAAGGATATAAGACCATTTTCTGTACGCTGAATAAACAAACTTTTTTAGGTTAATGTATTTTCTAATGTATTTTTTTAGATGTATTTTACGTTCACTTCCTTTTAACATTTACTCGCCCTTCTTTCAACTAGCTACTTGCTAAATACTCTTTAAGCTTTGATGTATTTCCAAAAAATTAGTAAATCCTAAATACTTTTTAACCCGGTAGCTGCGGGGATCATG